>NC_056442.1:29350523-29650523 GCF_018296145.1 Oncorhynchus tshawytscha
AGTCTCCTTGTCAGTCATACACACAGACACAAAAACATACACTGATGTGCCAACTCAAATATGTGGTCCTGATACTGTATGCATTCAATTTCACCCACGTACTGTACTGTGGGCCTGCTCTCTCATACACACATGATTGGTTTATATGAATGGAGCACTAGAGTTTGGTAGCTTATTCAGCTTTTTAAGAGGGCAAAGTCAAGGACTGTGTGAAGTAACAAACACTGGTCACACTCACTCACATACACTCACTCACATACACTCACTCACATACACTCACTCACACACACTCACTCACACACACTCACTCACACTCACTCACATACACTCACTCACACACACTCACTCACTCACTCACTCAAACACTGAGGTGTTGCTTTCCAACTGTCCCATGGAGCAGCAGCTGTCCTCACATTAGAGTGTGAGAGCAGAAAATACACCAGTGTGTGCCCTCTCTCTCTCTCTCTCTCTCTCTCTCTGTCTGTCTATGTCTGTCTCTGTCTCTCTCTCTGTCTCTCTCCCTCTCTGTCTCTCTCTCTCTCTCTCTCGCTCTCTCTGTCTCTCACGCTCTCTCTGTCTCTCTATCTCTGTCTCTCTCTCTCTCTCTCTGTCTGTCTATGTCTGTCTCTGTCTCTCTCTCTGTCTCTCTCCCTCTCTGTCTCTCTCTCTCTCACGCTCTCTCTGTCTCTCTATCTCTGTCTCTCTCTCGCTCTCTCTGTCTCTCTCTCGCTCTCTCTGTCTCTCTCTCGCTCTGACCGCCCTGCCCAGAGGATTGAAGGAAGGGTCCACCGTCCATTGTACTCTGGAAAGCTCTGTGTGGCAGGGTTAGCTTCGGTTCTGAGGGAGGCTAGGTTACACGTGAACCAGTGTATACTGACCCACTAGCTAGGTGTGTGGTAGAGGGGGAGCGAGAGGGGGGGTGAGAGAGACGGAGGGAGGGAGGGAGAGAGACAGAGGGAGGGAGGGAGAGAGACGGAGGGAGGGAGGGAGGGAGGGGGAGGGAGGGAGGGAGGGAGGGAGGGAGGGAGGGAGGGAGGGAGGGAGGGAGGGAGGGAGGGAGGGAGGGAGGGAGGGAGGGAGGGAGGGAGGGAGGGGGAGGGAGAGATGAGGGAAGCACTGGAGAGCACAGACTCAGCTGGAATGGATGATGTCATCTGTCAAGCCTCTTGCCCTTTACCTCACTGATGACTACAAACTCAAAGAGGTAAAGCACATGGAAGTAATGTTGTCTGTGGTTATCTATCTTTCTGGTATTGTAGTACTGCATGTTTTACCAGTGTAATGGCACTCGTATAAACAGTGTGTGTGAAGTGAACAGAAGGGTCTCTTGCTGACTGAAAAAATGCTCTTAGTTTCCTTCCTAAGTTTGTGAGTTTGACCCCCCCACACACACACTCTACAGTCAAGGCATCAGCGTGCTGAGACACTGGTATGGTGGTGGTGTGGGACGTAATGTGAGGACTGTGGATGACAATGTGGACGTAGTGGAGACACTGGTATGGTGTTGGTGTGGGACGTAATGTGAGGACTGTGGATGACAATATGGACGTAGTGGAGACACTGTAATGCGTAGGTGATGTGGGACGTAATGTGAGGATTGTGGATGACAATGTGGACGTAGTGGAGACACTGGTATGGTGTTGGTGTGGGACGTAATGTGAGGATTGTGGATGACAATATGGACGTAGTGGAGACACTGTAATGCGTAGGTGATGTGGGGTGTAATGTGGTGTTAGTATGTGATGTAATGCTGTGATAGTGGTATTGGTTCTCATACAGCAGAAATCTCTAACACACTATGGGTTCATTCCTGGTCATGCTGCTAGTCTCTCTGAGGCGGCAGCGTTGCACGAATCTGAGAGTCTTGGCTCTCAGATTCGTGTTGAAGCATGCTCTCATTGTACTCTCAGGTCAAACACACACACGTGACTCTCAGGGTTATTGTCCTGGCCAAATCCTCTCCACCAAACACCCCCTTCAATACCCCTCCCCTCACATCTCTCTAACCTTCTCTCTCTCTCCATTCCCGTGATACGCTCCCCCCTTCTCCCTCCTCCCTCTCTACTGCTGAGCTCCTGCTGCGTTCTGTTCAGACTGACAGGGCCAGCTTGGCGTGACCTGTGTTTGAACTGTACCAGGGTTCAGAGGCCAAGTCCCCTATCAGGAGAGGAATGCATAAACCAGCAGGTCTCACATCTCAGATAGCAGACACGGAGAGGTTACAGAGACACACTCACACACACACACACACCATTGTGACCTAGGATATCTGGAGGGTTGTTATTGGGTCAACTGTAGGTACGCAAGGTCTCTTGTAAGTCCACCGGACAAAAACGTGGATGAAGGTTTGATTTAAACAAGGGTTTCCTTAAGAACTGTGCAAAAAGAGTGTTTTGAAGTAATTAAGGACCATAAAGTTTAAGAACACCCTCACACACATTCTCAGTGGACATACTGACCTGATTGGTGTGTTTATGTGTGAGGTCAGTGCTCACGCCTGGGAAACTCCTCATAGTGAATCCTCTGAGCCAACAACACTGCCACACTGATTGAAACTGCATTACACAACTGGCATACTCTTTCTCTCAGTCACACCATCAACTGTACTTTTGCAGCATTTGTTTATTTTCTGTCCAACACTCACACACACATACACACACACACACAGACACGCTCCCTCACACCCTCACGGGACCTGGCGTGTGTGGGTGAACAGGCGGTGCCTGTCTCAGACTGGGGTGTGAGGCCAATGGTAAGCCCCTCTCTCCTCCAATGAAAGGCCTCCATTGTCCAGAGTGAGGGAGCACTGTGGCAGAAGAATGAAGGAAAGCAGGAAAGGAGAGGATGGTAGAGACGGAGGGGAGATCAGGGGAGGAGAGGGTGGTAGAGACGGAGGGGAGATCAGGGGAGGAGAGGGTGGTAGAGACGGAGGGGAGATCAGGGAGGAGAGGGTGGTAGAGACGGAGGGGAGAGCAGGAAAGGAGAGGATGGTAGAGACGGAGGGAGAGCAGGAAAGGAGAGGATGGTAGAGACGGAGGGGAGATCAGGGGAGGAGAGGGTGGTAGAGACGGAGGGGAGATCAGGGGAGGAGAGGGTGGTAGAGACGGAGGGGAGAGCAGGAAAGGAGAGGATGGTAGAGACGGAGGGGAGATCAGGAAAGGAGAGGATGGTAGAGACGGAGGGGAGAGCAGGAAAGGAGAGGATGGTAGAGACGGAGGGGAGAGCAGGGAGGAGAGGATGGTAGAGACGGAGGGGAGAGCAGGAAAGGAGAGGATGGTAGAGACGGAGGGGAGAGCAGGAAAGGAGAGGATGGTAGAGACGGAGGGGAGAGCAGGAAAGGAGAGGATGGTAGAGACGGAGGGGAGAGCAGGGGAGGAGAGGATGGTAGAGACAGAGGGGAGAGCAGGAAAGGAGAGGATGGTAGAGACGGAGGGGAGAGCAGGAAAGGAGAGGATGGTAGAGACGGAGGGGAGAGCAGGGGAGGAGAGGATGGTAGAGACGGAGGGGAGAGCGGGAAAGGAGAGGATGGTAGAGACGGAGGGGAGAGCAGGGGAGGAGAGGATGGTAGAGACAGAGGGGAGAGCAGGAAAGGAGAGGATGGTAGAGACGGAGGGGAGAGCAGGGGAGGAGAGGATGGTAGAGACAGAGGGGAGAGCAGGGGAAAGGAGAGGATGGTAGAGACGGAGGGGAGAGCAGGGGAGGAGAGGATGGTAGAGACGGAGGGGAGAGCAGGGGAGGAGAGGATGGTAGAGACGGAGGGGAGAGCAGGAAAGGAGAGGATGGTAGAGACGGAGGGGAGAGCAGGGGAAAGGAGAGGATGGTAGAGACGAGGGGAGAGCAGGGGAGGAGAGGATGGTAGAGACGGAGGGGAGAGCAGGAAAGGAGAGGATGGTAGAGACGGAGGGGAGAGCAGGAAAGGAGAGGATGGTAGAGACGGAGGGGAGAGCAGGAAAGGAGAGGATGGTAGAGACAGAGGGGAGATCAGGGGAGGAGAGGATGGTAGAGACGGATGGGAGAGCAGGAAAGGAGAGGATGGTAGAGACGGAGGGGAGATCAGGGAGGAGAGGATGGTAGAGACGGAGGGGAGAGCAGGAAAGGAGAGGATGGTAGAGACGGAAGGGAGAGCAGGAAAGGAGAGGATGGTAGAGACGGAGGGGAGAGCAGGAAAGGAGAGGATGGTAGAGACGGAGGGGAGATCAGGGGAGGAGAGGATGTTAGAGACGGATGGGAGAGCAGGAAAGGAGAGGATGGTAGAGACGGAGGGGAGAGCAGGAAAGGAGAGGATGGTAGAGACGGAGGGGAGCGCAGGAAAGGAGAGGATGGTAGAGACGGAGGGGAGAGCAGGAAAGGAGAGGATGGTAGAGACGAAGGGGAGAGCAGGGGGGAGGAGGGGGTGGTAGAGACGGAGGGGAGAGCAAGAAAGGAGAGGATGGTAGAGACGGAGGGGAGAGCAGGGGAGGAGAGGATGGTAGAGACGGAGGGGAGATCAGGGGAGGAGAGGATGGTAGAGACGGATGGGAGAGCAGGAAAGGAGAGGATGGTAGAGACGGAGGGGAGATCAGGGGAGGAGAGGATGGTAGAGACGGAGGGGAGATCAGGAAAGGAGAGGATGGTAGAGACGGATGGGAGAGCAGGAAAGGAGAGGATGGTAGAGACGGAGGGGAGAGCAGGAAAGGAGAGGATAGGGGAGAGCAGGGGAGGAGAGGATGGTAGAGACGGAGGGGAGAGCAGGAAAGGAGAGGATGGTAGAGACGGAGGGGAGAGCAGGGGAGGAGAGGATGGTAGAGACGGAGGGGAGATCAGGGGAGGAGAGGATGGTAGAGACGGATGGGAGAGCAGGAAAGGAGAGGATGGTAGAGACGGAGGGGAGATCAGGGGAGGAGAGGATGGTAGAGACGGAGGGGAGATCAGGGAGGAGCGGATGGTAGAGACGGATGGGAGAGCAGGAAAGGAGAGGATGGTAGAGACGGAGGGGAGAGCAGGAAAGGAGAGGATGGTAGAGACGGAGGGGAGAGCAGGAAAGGAGAGGATGGTAGAGACGGAGGGGAGGAGAGGATGGTAGAGACGGAGGGGAGAGCAGGGGAGGAGAAGAACATATCTTATCAATGAGGGTTTTCACAAGAGAAAATTGCTTCTCAAATTTAAGGAAAAACACAATTTAGCACAGTGGTGTTCCTCAAAATCTAATTTAGGAGCTGCAGCACATTTCAAAGGACCAGGAAATGAAGTCATTTAACAGAACTTTGGGGACTGGGGGCATGTACGACTCTCTGATAGATACACACATATACACACACACGTACACACACACAATGTCAAGCACTTCGGAGGGGAGGCTTTGCACACAAGTCATTTTGGTAACAACACAGACCATTGCAGGGAATGTTTGTTTGACGGAGAAGGAGAGGAAAGGTCTGTGGCAAACCTTAAATGACTGACAGGAAAGGAGAGAGGTTCAAGTGAGAGAGATGGGTCCATTTGCTACTTCCACGGTCACAGACGTACTCGGCACCTCTTTGAGGGGTTTATGATGCTGAACATGATGATATCTGAACCCGTTCTCTCTCACGCCTCCGTCCATCAGCGATGACATAGTTAGTTATGGGGCTTAACGTGAAGGAAGGTAGTCCTGTTGGAAGGTGTGACGTGTAGAGGGGTTCTACTATGGTAGATGTGTTAGGGAGAGGATCGTGCTTTGTGTTGTTCTGCCAAAAGGGGTCTGCTTGCTTCCCATCTGAATCAGTTCAGAACAGTTTGTGAATATATTATGACAACATTTTGTAATGTTTTTTGTAATGTTTTGGTCTTCGGAAAGGGGTTTTTGGGGGGGCTGTTTGTTGCACACAACATTTTACCCCGAGGCAATCTAAAGTTCGGTAACCGAAGTCTACGCCCCTTCGTCGGTGATTGGTCAACAGTAGGGATTCTTCAATTAAGTGTTTGTTGTCATTCAAAGATAGACGACTCATTTTCATTCGTTTAAAAAAATATATATATATATGATTGTAAGAATGTAGGCTATCCCTATGCCAACACAACACATACAGTACAAACACACACACTCACACCAAACCCCCACATTACAACCTGACATTCCAATACAAATACCACCTACCACCTAACATAAGTATCCCCACCACCCATGAGGCTAACATTACAATGGCTACTGTCACTAACACCTCTCTGTTGTAACACAAGAGCCCTTGTCTGTTATTATGGCAATTACAGCAACTCGGGAGCGCCTCCACTCAGCACTGACACCTGCTGGTCAGAGCAATGGAAGAGAGATGGAGAAAGAGAACCCATATTTATGCTTATTTATTTTCCCTTTTGTACTTTAACCATTTGTACATCGTTACAACACATAATACATAACACATATACATAACATGACATTTGTAATCTTTTGGAAGTTCTGTGAGTGTAATTTTTATTGTTTATTTCACTTTTGTATATTATCTACTTCACTTGCTTTGGCAATGTTAACATATGTTTCCCATGCCAATAAAGCCCCTTGAATTGAATTGAAATGGAGAGAGGTTGAGGACAGAGTTAAAGAGTGGGATAACACTCAAGGCTTCTGCCATCTTCTCCTTTGCTCTCATTCCCCTCACCTCCTTCCCCCTCACCTCCTTCCCCCTCTCCTCCAAAGCCTTCTCTAAAAGCTCTCCTCTCCACATTTCTCTGAACCTCTCCCCTCTCTCCTGTTGTCTGAAAGGCCTGCTCTTTGTGTGTGTGTGTGTGTGTGTGTGTGTGTGTGTGTGTGTGTGTGTGTGTGTGTGTGTGTGTGTGTGTGTGTGTGTGTGTGTGTGTGTGTGTGTGTGTGTGTGTGTGTGTGTGTGTGTGTGTGTGCGTGCGTGCGTGTGTTTCTTCCTCCCTCAGGGTCTTTAGAGAGGGTCAATATTTCCCCCCAGACACTCCTCAACCTTGAGGAGTCCCAGCCCGACACCAACACATACACACTGCACTCTGTATCTGACTCTGGTACCCATTTGACTTCCCATCACCACCTGTAACAACAACAGTCCTGTAGTGGCCTTGAACAGTCTAAACTCTCCCACTGTGTTGTCTGTCTGCTGATAGGCCAGGTTACTGTGGCTGAAAGCCCAGCCCAAGGAGTGTGAGAGAAGGCCTGTCTCTACACAATTCTCTACACACTTTTTCTCAGGGGTGTGCTCAGCGGGGTGCAGGGTGCCATTCACAGGCGACTGGTGGCACCTTAATTGGGGAGGAGGGGTCATAGTAATGGCTGGAATGGAATATATCAGAGGGTAGTGCGAACGGCCCAGTACATCACTGGGGCCAAGCTTCCTGCCATCCAGGACCTCTATACCAGACGGTATCAGAGGAAGGCCCTGAAAATTGTTAAAGACTCCAGCCACCCTAGTCATAGATTGTTTTCACTGCTACCACACGGCAAGCTGTACCGGAGTGCCAAGTCTAGGTCCAAGAGGCTTCTAAACAGTTTCTACCCCCGAGCCATAAGACTCCTGAACTTCTAGTCAAATGGCCACCCAGACTATTCACATTGCGCCGACTGAAGAAATGGCATCAGTTTTACGGGCTCCTAACTAATTGTGCTATTATGTGGGGGGTTTTACACATCATTTGTAACTTATTTTGTACATAATATTTCTGCCACCGTAACTTGCGGCAAAAAAAGAGCTTCTGGATATCAGGACAGCGATCACTCACCTCGGATTAGACAGAGATTTTTTCTTCAACAAGCAGGAAGCACAGGATGTACTTCAGACACCCGACAAGGCCAACATCCCCGTCATTGGCAAGAGGAAGAGACGCAGGTACAGAGAGCACAGAAAGCTGCCTTTACCGTCAATATTACTCGCCAACGTGCAATCATTGGACAATAAATTAGACGAGGTACGATCACGAATATCCTACCAACGGGACATCAAAAACTGTAATATCCTATGTTTCACAGAATCGTGGCTGAACGACGACATGGATATTTAGCTAGCGGGATACACGCTGCACCAGCAAGATAGAACAGCACACTCCAGTAAGACGAGGGGGGACGATCTGTGCATATTTGTAAACAACAGCTGGTGCATGAAATCTAAGGAAGTCTCTAGATGTTGCTTGCCTGAAGTAGAGTACCTTATGATAAACTGCAGACCACAATATTTGCCAAGAGAGTTTTCAGCTATACTTTTCGTGGCTGTTTATTTACCAACACAGACAGATTCTGGCACTAAGACCGCACTCAGTCAGCTGTATAAGGAAATAAGCAAACAGGAAACCGCTCACCCAGAGGCGGTGCTGCTAGTGGCCGGAGACTTTAATGCAAGGAAACTTAAATCAGTTCTGCCTAATTCTTCCGATGACATTGAGGAGTACACCACATCAGTCACTGGCTTTATCAATGCATCGAGGACGTCGTCCCCACAGTGACTGTACGTACATACCCCAACCAGAAGCCATGGACTAAGGCAACATTCACACTGAGCTGAAGGGTAGAGCTGCCACTTTCAAGGTGCGGGACTCTAACCCGGAAGCTTATAAGAAATCCCGCTATGCCCTCTGAAGAACCATCAAACAGGCAAAGCGTAAATACAGGTCTAGGATCGGATCGTACTACACTGGCTCCGACGCTTGACGAATGTGGCAGGACTTGCAAACTGTTACAGACGACAAAGGGAAGCACAGCCACAAGCTGCCCAGTGACACGAGCCTACCAGACGAGATAAATCACTTCTATGCTCGCTTCGAGGCAAGCAACACTGAGGCATGCATGAGAGCATCAGCTGTTCCGGATGACTGTGTGATCACGCTCTCCGTAGCCGATGTGAGTAAGACCTTTAAACAGGTCAACATTCACAAGGCTGCGGGGTCAGACAGATTACCAGGATGTGTGCTCCGGGCATGTGCTGACCAACTGGCAGGTTGTCTTCACTGACATTTTCAACATGTCTCTGATTGAGTCTGTAATACCAACATGTTTCAAGCAGTCCACCATAGTCCCTGTGCCCAAGAACACTAAGGCAACCTACCTAAATTACTACAGAAACAGCTACTCTCTGCTTATCATATATGCATGGTCACTTTAACCATACCTACATGTACATACTACCTCAATCAGCCAGACTAACCGGTGCCTGTCTGTAGCCTCGCTACTGCTATTGCCTCGCTACTGTATATAGCCTCTCTACTGTATATAGCCTCTCTACTGCTATCGCCTCGATACTGTATATAGCCTCTACTGTATATAGCCTCTCTACTGTATATAGCCTCTCTACTGTATATAGCCTCTCTACTGCTATCGCCTGTATATAGCCTCTCTACTGTATATAGCCTCTCTACTGTATATAGCCTCTCTACTGTATATAGCCTCTCTACTGTATATAGCCTCTACTGCTATCGCCTCGCTACTGTATATAGCCTCTACTGTATATAGCCTCTCTACTGTATATAACCTCGCTACTGTATATAGCCTCTCTACTGCTATCGCCTCTCTACTGTATATAGCCTCTCTACTGTATATAGCCTCTCTACTGCTATCGCCTCTCTACTGTATATAACCTCGCTACTGTATATAGCCTCTCTACTGCTATCGCCTCTCTACTGTATATAGCCTCTCTACTGTATATAGCCTCTCTACTGTATATAGCCTCTCTACTGTATATAGCCTCTCTACTGTATATAGCCTCTCTACTGCTATCGCCTCTCTACTGTATATAGCCTCTCTACTGCTATTGCCTCTCTACTGTATATAGCCTCTCTACTGCTATCGCCTCTCTACTGTATATAGCCTCTCTACTGCTATTGCCTCTCTACTGTATATATCGCCTCTCTACTGTATATAGCCTCTCTACTGCTATCGCCTCTCTACTGTATATAGCCTCTCTACTGTATATAGCCTCTCTACTGTATATAGCCTCTCTACTGCTATCGCCTCTCTACTGTATATAGCCTCTCTACTGCTATTGCCTCTCTACTGTATATAGCCTCTCTACTGTATATAGCCTCTCTACTGCTATCGCCTCTCTACTGTATATAGCCTCTCTACTGTATATAGCCTCTCTACTGTATATAGCCTCTCTACTGTATATAGCCTCTCTACTGTATATAGCCTCTCTACTGTATATAGCCTCTCTACTGCTATCGCCTCTCTACTGTATATAGCCTCTCTACTGCTATTGCCTCTCTACTGTATATAGCCTCTCTACTGCTATCACCTCTCTACTGTATATAGCCTCTCTACTGCTATTGCCTCTCTACTGTATATAGCCTCTCTACTGTATATAGCCTCTCTACTGCTATCGCCTCTCTACTGTATATAGCCTCTCTACTGTATATAGCCTCTCTACTGTATATAGCCTCTCTACTGCTATCGCTCTCTACTGTATATAGCCTCTCTACTGCTATCGCCTCTCTACTGTATATAGCCTCTCTACTGCTATCGCCTCTCTACTGTATATAGCCTCTCTACTGTATATAGCCTCTCTACTGTATATAGCCTCTCTACTGCTATCGCCTCTCTACTGTATATAGCCTCTCTACTGTATATAGCCTCTCTACTGTATATAGCCTCTCTACTGCTAGCCTCTCTACTGTATATAGCCTCTCTACTGTATATAGCCTCTCTACTGCTATCGCCTCTCTACTGTATATAGCCTCTCTACTGTATATAGCCTCTCTACTGTATATAGCCTCTCTACTGCTATTGCCTCTCTACTGTATATAGCCTCTCTACTGTATATAGCCTCTCTACTGCTATCGCCTCTCTACTGTATATAGCCTCTCTACTGTATATAGCCTCTCTACTGTATATAGCCTCTCTACTGCTATCGCCTCTCTACTGTATATAGCCTCTCTACTGCTATCGCCTCTCTACTGTATATAGCCTCTCTACTGCTATCGCCTCTCTACTGTATATAGCCTCTCTACTGTATATAGCCTCTCTACTGTATATAGCCTCTCTACTGCTATCGCCTCTCTACTGTATATAGCCTCTCTACTGTATATAGCCTCTCTACTGCTATCGCCTCTCTACTGTATATAGCCTCTCTACTGTATATAGCCTCTCTACTGTATATAGCCTCTCTACTGCTATCGCCTCTCTACTGTATATAGCCTCTCTACTGCTATCGCCTCTCTACTGTATATAGCCTCTCTACTGTATATAGCCTCTCTACTGTATATAGCCTCTCTACTGCTATCGCCTCTCTACTGTATATAGCCTCGCTACTGTATATAGCCTCTCTACTGCTATCGCCTCTCTACTGTATATAGCCTCTCTACTGCTATCGCCTCTCTACTGTATATAGCCTCTCTACTGTATATAGCCTCTCTACTGTATATAGCCTCTCTACTTTCACCTCTCTACTGTATATAGCCTCGCTACTGTATATAGCCTCTCTACAAATAACTCTCTACTGTATATAGCCTCTCTACTGTATATAGCCTCTCTACTGTATATAGCCTCTCTACTGCTATCGCCTCTCTACTGTATATAGCCTCTCTACTGTATATAGCCTCTCTACTGTATATAGCCTCTCACTGCTATCGCCTCTCTACTGTATATAGCCTCTCTACTGTATATAGCTCTCCTGCTATCGCCTCTCTACTGCTATCGCCTCTCTACTGTATATAGCCTCTCTACTGTATATAGCCTCTCTACTGTATATAGCCTTCTACTGCTGCCTCTCTACTGTATATAGCCTCTCTACTGTATATAGCCTCTCTACTGTATATAGCCTCTCTACTGCTATCGCCTCTCTACTGTATATAGCCTCTCTACTGTATATAGCCTCTCTACTGTATATAGCCTCTCTACTGTATATAGCCTCTCTACTGTATATAGCCTCGCTACTGTCATTTTTCACTGTCTTTTTACTGTTGTTTTTATTTCTTTACTTATCTATTGTTCACCTAATACCTTTTTTTTAACTTAGAAATTGCACTGTTGGTTAGAGCCTGTAAGTAAGCATTTCACTGTAAGTGAAATTGGAGGAATCACTTGTTGTATTCGGAGCACGTGACAAATAACCTTTGATTTGATTTGTTGTCATCTATGCATAGTCACTTTAATTAACTCTACCTACATGTACATACTACCTCAACTAACCAGGGCCCCCACACATTGACTCTGTACCGGCTCCCACCTGTATATATTGTTATGTTTTACTGCTGCTCTTTAATTACTTGTTCTTTTATCTCTTATTCTTATCTGTATTTTTTGAAACTGCACTCTCGGTTCGGGGCTCATAAGTAAGCATTTCACTGTAAGGTCTACACCTGTTGTATTCGGCATTTCACTGTAAGGTCTACACCTGTTGTATTCAGCATTTCACTGTAAGGTCTACACCTGTTGTATTCAGCATTTCACTGTAAGGTCTACACCTGTTGTATTCAGCATTTCACTGTAAGGTCTACACCTGTTGTATTCGGCATTTCACTGTAAGGTCTACACCTGTTGTATTCAGCCTTTCACTGTAAGGTCTACACCTGTTGTATTCGGCACATGTGACTAATACAATTTGATTTGATTTGAACACATGGTTTCCATGTGTTTGCCACAAAACTATTCACTTCATTCCAGCCATATGAGCCGTCCTCCCCTCACCAGCCTCCTGTGGTCCCATTAGCACAAATGAGTGTTCCTCCGAGTGTGTTAAGTCCTGCAAGGCTGTCTGGGTCAAAGGTGGGAATTCCTACTGGAAAACAGGCCCAGGAGGCAGACATGCTTATAGTGCTATTAGACAGGGATGCTCTGTGGTTTCGGGAGGTGTGTGTTTGACTGCATGAGAGTCTGCGTGTGTAAGATGGAGAGTGAGAGAGTGACGGGTGAAATTGTGTTGGACTATCTTTCTCGCATACATCTGCACCACCTAGTGGTGAATATTATAACAATATTGGTGTCTGGAGCTGAACATGTTTTACAGCCTGTCAGTTTCCCTCCTCACAACCTGGTTACTGCTAAACTCATGGGGAAGTCTTCCGTCCTATTATTAGCCTCCTTAACCCTCTGCCTCTCCCCTCCAGGCCCAAAAGAATGAGAGGGAGTCCATCCGGCAGAAGCTGGCCCTGGGTAGTTTCTTTGACGATGGGCCGGGTATCTATACCAGCTGCAGCAAGAGTGGCAAGCCCAGTCTGTCCTCACGGTAAGAGACATCATGTGACCTCTATAATAAGCTGTACGTCAATCCCACAACGTCAACAATACACATAGACACAAGCATGTACACAAACATAGAAGCACACGCACACACACACACTACTACCCTATGTACATAGACATGGAATCACTGGTCACTTTAATAATGGAACACTAGTCACTTTAAAAATGTTTACACAGTTTTACTCTTTTCATATGTACAGTATATACTGTATTTTAGTGAATGTCACCCTGACATTGCTCGTCCTAATATTTATATTTTTCTTAATTCCATTGTTTTACAATTAGATGTGTGTATATTGTTGTGAATTGTTAGATGCTACAGCACTGTTGGAGGTAGGAACACAAACATTTCGCGACATTCTCAATTGCATCTGCTAAACATATGCATGTGACCAATAAAATGTGATTTGATTTGACGCACAATTACCATATAACCGTGTAACCGACAGTTAATGATGAAGGCTGTCATGAAATGACATAACCATTATAACCATTTAAAAACTACCAGCTGCCTGAAGACGGGACGGCCGGGCATTTGTGCGGTTTCCGCCGTAACGTGGACTCTTAACAACGTTAGGTTTCTTGCTGAAACAAGTCAATTCATCTTCGGTAGACTAGGCAATGCCCCCCCACAATGCACCAACAGCACACGTAGAAATAGAATGAATAGAACAGGCTTGAGACCTCTCACCTTGACTGGTACACTCAGGGGTTCACTCGCAATGGCTGCCTGTTATTGTGATGCAATACTTTCCATGGTAATGTAGAATGTTCATTCAAATGATGCTAACTTATGTGGCTCATACAATTCAATGTTTTTTTTTTGTAATGTCAGTTGAGTTGAATCAACAAATCACAGCACATATTTTAGCACATATTTGATTTATTTCCTGTTTTGCTCCTATGGTTACACTCACAATTGCCGCCAGTTCAGCCATTATGCCATCATTGACTACATCATTGAATATTCATTATATTTCTATGGCAACACACAGAGCAGAGTAGAGGAGAAAATGTGCGGACCCATTTTCTGGGGTCATTTGAACGGTTTTAACGATGACCGCGGTCATTTGGCTGGCCAATTATGTCATCCAAAATTCCATGACAGTCACAGCCCTGACAATCACAGCCATGACAGTCACAGCCATGACAGTCACAGCCCTACCCACACGCACACATACAGACACAGATCAGTTTCACCCTCAGTCCCAGTCCCTGTTCTTGAGAAGCAATGGCATCACTCTCTTTATGTAGGTGGGCCCGGTCAATAGAGTGAAATTGAGGGTTACGGGACATTACTCTGACAGAGTCAGATTTGACCTTTTCTTAATGCCTGTAACTATGTCTGTCTCCTGGAACTCTGTAGGGCCATCTCCCCAACACAAACAGACTCCTGCTCTCTCCCTCTGAAACCACTGTTCACTGTTGAGAGTAAGGGACATTTCCTCTCTCTTTCTCTGCATCCCGGCACTGTGGATTTCACTTCCCAAAATGCACTCCTACACACACCATCAACCTTACTGTTAGCAGCCTTTCATGATACACACACATGCAGTCATACACACAGAGACACTCGCACAGTTCATTCATCTGAAACTATGATAGAAGCATATCAGAATTCTCACTAAAGCAAATCTTATGGGGTACACTCACGGATGGATAAGTTAGGTACGTCCATGAACTGCTTAACTAATTCCAAGGATCATTTTGATGCTCCTTCCTCTGGAACTACCAATCGATTACTCTGGTCTGGTTAAATCTGGACTGATTGGATCCAGGCTGTTTAATCGATCAGGTTCTCTCTACATGTGTTTGTAATTACTGCTTGAAAGAAGCCGATTATTGATTCAGAGTGGTTTGATCCAGATCTTACAGGACTCAGGTCTTCTGAGGTCTAGAGAGCCGTCGGAGTCTAGCTGATTGGATCGAACCCAAGTTAGAGCAAGAGAGGGAGGAACGGAGTAGACACAGACATACTTATTAATGCTATGCAAGGCTAGCCACTATTACAGTTCTATCACAGACACACTGAGACATCAGTGGAGAGTTAGAGGAGGGTTTGGCCTGAGTGGAAAACTAGATGGGACTGTTATTGAGTTTCTTTCTCACCTGCGGTGCCTAGATGCATGTTATCTGGGTCAATAAAACCCTACAAGCAATTATTGCTGAGCGAATTTTCCTTAACCCATAGAACTTTCCCCCTCCGTTAGCCCATAGTAATGACACATCCTCTTCCTCCCCCTCTTCCTCCCCCTCTCTCTCCCTCCTCTTTCTCCCCCTCTCTCTCCCTCCCTCTTCCTCCCCCTCTCCCTCTCTCTCCCTCCTCTTTCTCCCCTCTCTCTCCCTCCTCTTCTTCCTCCCCTCTCCCTCTCTCTTCCTCCTCTTTCTCTCCCTCTCTCCCTCCCTCTTCCCCCCTCTCCCTCTCTCTTCCTCCTCTTTCTCCCCCTCTCTCCCTCCTCTTCCTCCCCCTCTTCCTCCCCCTCTCTCCCTCCTCTTCCTCCCCCTCTCCCTCTCCCTCCTCTTTCTCCCCCTCTTCCTCCCCCTCTCCCTCTCTCTCCCTCCTCTTTCTCCCCCTTTCTCTCCCTCTCCCTCTCTCTCCCTCCTCTTTCTCTCCCTCTCTCTCCCTCCTCGTCCTCCCCATCTTCCTCCCCCCTCTCTCCCCCTCCTCTTTCCTCCTCTTCCTCCCCCTCTTTCTCTCCCTCTCTCTCCCTCTCTCCTCTCTCTCCTCTCCCTCTCTCTCCCTCCTCTTCCTCCCCCTCTTCCTCTCCCTCTCTCTCCCTCCTCTTTCCTCCTCTCTCCAGGCTGCAGAGTGGGATGAACCTGCAGATCTGTTTTGTCAACGACAGCGGCAGCGACAAGGACAGCGATGCAGACGACAGCAAGACAGAGACCAGTCTGGACACACCGCTGTCCCCCATGGTACAGACCGACCACACACACACACACACACACACAAACACACATACATTAAGAAGAAATATGCATTCTTAGAGAGAGAGAGATATCTACTGTGTGACTCATATAGGTTACCCTCAGTGAGACTGTCTGTGAGAAAGAGAGAAAGGGACAGATTCGGTATGAATCAGAGCGATAGCCCTGGGTTAGCCTGTGGGGGAGAGTGAATGGCCATGCTCACGTTTTCTGTCCCGTTAGCCAATACACCGGCAGCAAATGAAGGTTGAATATGAACACGCTCTCTGATAGACATGGATGAGTGGCCACTTGGCCTGTCTGACAGACACGGACACCGTTACTAGAGGGAGGGAGGGAGGGATGGAGGTAGAGAGGGAGGGAGGTAGGAGGGAGGAGGGAGGGAGGGAGGGAGGGAGGGAGGGAGGGAGGGAGGGAGGGAGGGAGGGAGGGAGGGAGGGAGGGAGGGGAGATAATTCCAGTATTTATAACCATCTGTTATAGCTCTGAGCTGTTTCCCTAACTGACCTCTGTGTTCAATTAATGACCTATCAATGACTACACTAGAAGAACGAAGAGCCAATGGGAATAAACCACTAACTTTTCCTTATTTCCACTCTCCCCACGTCCCTGTCCCCCAGTCGAAGCAGAGTTCGTCCTACTCTGACCGGGACACTACGGAGGAAGACAGTGAGTCTCTGGAGGACATGGACTTTCTGAGCAGACAGAAGAAGTTGCAGGCCGAGGCTAAGCTAGCCCTGGCGATGGCCAAACCCATGGCCAAGATGCAGGTGGAGGTGGAAAAACAGAACCGCAAGAAGTCCCCTGTGGCAGACCTGGTCAGTACTGTCGCTATAGACAACGGGCCTGTAACCTCAGTCTCTAGTCAGCGTTTCTGAACCCAGGTCTTTTCAGAGTAAACCAACCACACTGGTCTTCTTTAACATTGTGATGATGTCACAGAGTAGACCCCCCCCCCCCTTGGCAGCAGCCATAGTCATGATTATTTTAACATTCTCATCTGCATCAGTGCCCCCCAAGCACACACACACACACACAGATACAGTGGCTTGTGAAAGTATTCACTCCCCTTGGCATTTTTCCTATTCTGTTGCCTTACAACCTGGAATTCAAATTGAATTTTGGTGGGTTTGTATCACTTGATTTACACAACATGCCGACCACTTTGAAGATGGAAAATATTTTTTATTGTGCAACAAACAAGAAATAAGACAAAAAACAAAAATAACTTGAGTGTGCATTACTATTAACCCCCCAAAGTCAATTCTTTGTAGAGACACCTTTTGCAGCAATTACAGCTGCAAGTCTCTTGGGGTATGTCTCTATAAGCTTGGCACATCTAACAATCTGGGATTGTTGTCCATTCTTCAAGGCAATTTTAGTCTCATCTGACCAGACCATCTTCCATATGTTTGGGGAGTCTCCCACATGCCTTTTGGCAAACACCAAACGTGTTTGCTTATTTTTTTCTATAAGCAATGGCTTTTTTCTGGCCACTATTCCATAAAGCCCAGCTCTGTGGAGTCTAATGCTTAAAGTGGTCCTATGGACAGATACTCCAATCTCCGCTGTGGAGCTTTGCAGCTCCTTCGGGGTTATCTTTGGTCTCTTTGTTGCCTCTCTGACTAATGCCATCCTTGCCTGGTCTGTGAGATTTGGTGGGTGGCCCTCTTGGCAGGTTTGTTGTGGTGCCATATTCTTTCCATTTTTTAATAATGATTTAATGGTGCTCTGTGGGATGTTCAAAGTGTCTGATATTTTTTTATAACCCAACCCTGATCTGTACTTCTCCACAACTTTGTCCCTGACCTGTTTGGAGAGCTCCTTGGTCTTTGTGGTGTCACTTGCTTGGTGGTGCCCCTTGTTTAGTGGTATTGCAGACTCTGGGGCCTTTCAGAACAAGTGTATATATACTGAGATCAAGTGACAGATCCTGTGACACTTAGATTGCACACAGGTGGACTTTATTTAACTAATTATGTGACTTCTGAAGGTAATTGGTTGCACCAGATCTGATTTAGGGGCTTCATAGCAAAGGGGGTGAATACATATGCATGCAGCACTTTGCAATCTTTACTTTTTTTGGGTTATTTTTTTCATTTCACCAATTTTGTCTATTTTGTGTATGTCCATTACATGAAATCCAAATAGAAATATATTTAAATTACAGGTTTTAATGCTACAAAATAGGAAAAACACCAAGGGGGATGAATACATTTGCAAGGCACCCAAACACACACACACACACACACACACACACACACACACACACACACACACACACACACACACACACACACACACACACACACACACACACACACACCAATATCTCCACCTGGGCAGAAGATGTTACTTATTCAGTAAAGAGGGGGTGGTTGGGTTCGAGCAATCTATTATTCATATCCCAGAATGCACTGGGTGACGTGTTTGGGGATGCAGTCGTGCCCAGCAGTCAGAAGAGATGAGTTTCACATCTGAGGCCCTGTCGCTAAGCTAACAGACTGGTGTACTGAACACGGGCAGATCTGAAGCCCTGTCGCTAAGCTAACACACTGCTGTACTGAACACAGGGGCAGATCTGAGGCCCTGTCGCTAAGCTAACACACTGCTGTACTGAACACGGGCAGATCTGAGGCCCTGTCGCTAAGCTAACACACTGCTGTACTGTACACAGGGGCAGCACCATGCTCAGATAGCATTAGCTTCAGAGCTACTTATGGTACACTATACCTCTTTAGCATAAAGTGTGCAGACTCACACCTGCTCATTATTATAGGGATGTGCATTTCCTGGGTATAAGTTCTCAATATATTATTTATAGAAATATACAAGAATGTGAACCTTTTCCAGTTGTTTTCAGACCTACCAAACACATATAGTCAGAGTGCAGGCTGGCACTAGGCCAGTGTGTTAAGCCAGCGGCCAGGTGTTTGGGTGCCAGGGGCTCTTGCGTAAGCCACTAATGACAGGAGAAATGAGGGGAATGTGTGTGAGGAGA
Source organism: Oncorhynchus tshawytscha (assembly GCF_018296145.1). Classification (NCBI taxonomy): domain Eukaryota; kingdom Metazoa; phylum Chordata; class Actinopteri; order Salmoniformes; family Salmonidae; genus Oncorhynchus; species Oncorhynchus tshawytscha. The sequence goes on from NC_056442.1 coordinate 29,369,597, forward strand.
TGTGGTTTTATACCATTTACCACGTTTTAATCCACTAAAGCCTTGCGGCCTTACAAAGAATTTACACAACAATTCACACAACACTCCCACCAAGAATTTTTCCCCATTCATATCATGCCTAGTCTAAGAGAATACTGATATGATGAAATACTTTGGTATTGTTGTTGGTGGTATCCTTATTCATATGGCCACTAACCTCAGTAGCCAAGACTCATTGAGAAACCAATCCAGTAATATAACTGAGGGAGGAAACTCCACCTCGGACAAACACAATGAGGCCAAGCACATATCATGACCAAAACACTACCACTCGCGGTGTCCGGCTCTCCCCACATCTCCGCATCTCTCACTATCTCTCTCTCTTTTCTCACACCCCTGTCTCTCTCTCTGTGTGTCACTGACTTACATGCTCCCTCTCCGAACTGAAACGGTGGCCTATGACAGAGGGGAAACATGGCCACTAGTGCAGTTGCATGGGTTCCAATGTGAAAGTGAAAGAGGAGAGAGAAACTGTGACAGGAAGAACCAGCTGAGCGATCACGCACACTCACAAGTCATACAGAGAAAGTGCAATGAAAGGAGCACATATTTATAATGAGTATGAATTCGGAGGGAAGAAATGATTAAATATTAAAGCATTAGACCTCTCACTAAAAGCTTCAGTCACACAAAAGTTATACTTAGTTCCGAACTGGTTCTCTATCAGATTAGTAAGGATGTCTCACCCCATGTTGAAGAATGTCCGTTTTCCCTTTATTCAGATTACAACCTCTCACTTTCAGTCATTTGAAAATGAAATAATATCACAATTTATATAATATCGCTACAAAATATCGCAATTTTTTTAAACAAGCTAAAGAAAGTTGGTTGCAATTTCAGTTTAATCCACCAGAAAAGACAGAACAAATATTATGGTTAAACTGAAATATACGAATTGATTAAAAAACATTATTTTATGATTAAAAAATGTTTTAAGTATAATCTTTGTAAATGATATCATAAATAGGACTGGTGGAGTTATGTCACACATGCAGCTAACACAGACATATGGAAATGTCTGCTCTAACCAAAATTACAACCAACTAATTGCAGCATTACCGCAAAAATGGAAGAGGCAAGTGGAAGTTGGAAAAAGGAAAAATTCTGATAAAAAAAGTATACCAATTCAATTTCAGGACAAAAAAATGTACAACTGTGCCATATAAATTGCAAAATAGGCGGGAAGAGATTTTCGATATACCGATTCCCTGGCACATGGTTTATGAACTGAACAAAATTATGTCGGATTCAAAACTTATAATTGTTTTATTTAAATTATTATACAAAATTATTGCAACCAATAGAATGTTATATATATGGAATGTTATATATGTATATATATATATATATATATATATATATATATATATATATATACAGTGGAAGTCGGAAGTTTACATACACTTAGGTTTGAGTCATTAAAACCACTCCACAAATGTCTTGTTAACAAACGATAGTTTTGGTAAGTCGGTTAGGACATCTACTTTGTGCATGACACAACACATTTTTCCAACAATTGTTTACAGACAGATTTCACTTATAATTCACTGTATCACAATTCCAGTGGGTCAGAAGTTTACATACACTAAGTCGACTGTGCCTTTAAACAGCTTGGAAAATTCCAGAAAATATTGTCATGGCTTTAGAAGCTTCTGATAGGATAATTGACATCATTTGAGTCAATTGGAGGTGTACCTGTGGATGTATTTCAAGGCCAACCTTCAAACTCAGTGCCTCTTTGCTTGACATCATGGGAAAATCAAATGAAATCAGTCAAGACCTCAGAAAAAAATTGTAGACCTCCACAAGTCTGGTTCATTCTTGGGAGCAATTTCCAAATGCCTGAAGGTACCATGTTTATCTGTACAAACAATAGTACACAAGTATAAACACCTTGGGACCACGCAGCCACCATAGCGCTCAGGGAGGAGATGCGTTCTGTCTCCTAGAGATGAACGTACTTTGGTGCGAAAAGTGCAAATCAATCCAAGAAGGACAATTTTTACTTTACAATCTGTCGAAACTATGAGAATAGAATGGTTCAGAACTTTTGTGAAACATCACAGCACAGTTGAAAAATATATAGCAAATAGAAATCAAAACTGGATGGTGTTAAAAGATACAGTAGGGAGAAGTATTTGATACACTGCCGATTTTGCAGGTTTTCCTACTTACAAAGCATGTAGAGGTCTGTAATTTTTTATCATAGGTACACTTCAACTGTGAGAGGCGGAATCTAAAACAAAAATCCAGAAAATCACATTGTATGATTTTTAAGTAATTAATTTGCATTTTATTGCATGACATAAGTATTTGATACATCAGAAAAGCAGATCTTAATATTTGGTACAGAAACCTTTGTTTGGAATTACAGAGATCATACGTTTCCTGTAGTTCTTGACCAGGTTTGCACACACTGCAGCAGGGTGTTTTGGCCCACTCCTCCATACAGACCTTCTCCAGATCCTTCAGGTTTCGGGGCTGTCGCTGGGCAATACGGACTTTCAGCTCCCTCCAAAGATTTTCTCTTTGGGTTCAGGTCTGGAGACTGGCTAGGCCACTCCAGGACCTTGAGATGCTTCTTACGGAGCCACTCCTTAGTTGCCCTGGCTGTGTGTTTCGGGTAAGGGGAGGGGTGGTAGGGTTAAGGGAAAATAATAAAGATAAATATATTTAAAATATGAGGGATTGGAAATGATGCCGACAATTACATTGGTGGAAGCTACAATCTATCTGCAATATTACATTTGATCTACCCCCAAAAACAATATATATATATTTAAAAGGACCACGTTTTCTCACCCTGAGACACTTCCATGAAGTGAAGAATGTCAGACCGAGAGAGAGAGGATGTATTTGAAGGAGATGCACACAGATAGAAATAACTTGAACAAGGGATCAAGGGACATTCTCATACCCAGCGAGCCTGATGAAAATGATGCTTTGTGATTCACCTTGGTTACTCTCTAGGGTTAATGTCAAACCTGCCCCTATGGAACCCAACAAAGGTGTGGTGAGTAACATAGAGAGAGAGTGAGAGAGAGCGAGAGAGAGAGAGAGAGAAGGGGAGAGGTGGATGAGAGGAAGCAGAGCTGAAAATCTTGAAGGAAACACAAATGACATCACCACAGTAAAAGGCTGTGTGTTGATTTGACAAGAACAAACAGTCAAATAATTCAGGAAGACAAAGAGAGAGCGTAGAGTGTGTTGCTTACTGCCAGGAGCATAGCCGCAGGAAGTAGTTTGGAGGTGTGTGTGCTGCAATATTTTGACTGACTGGGGAGATGATGCTGAAAAAATGCTTTGCTCGCAATACAGGCAGCAAAATCTGTCTGCTAATACAGGGCTAGTAAAGGCTCAGTGCACTACTTTTTCACAACAACAAAAAATATTCTGATTATTCAGTGGGTAATGCAGCACCCTCATCAGCACCCCTATTTCCCGTGGCTATGGCCAGGAGGAAGGAGACAGAGTTGTTTCCTGTAGCTCTCTATGACCAGGGTCAGGTCAGGGACCACTGCTGGAGAGTCTTGGCAGCTCTGTAGCATTGGGCTGCTTTCAGTGGCTGGATTTATTTATGAGATGCAGATTAAATAGAAATGACGCCTTTCCTCAAGAATCTGCACCATCTTGCACACGCAAACACACATAGGCCTACACACACTCACGCCAACACACTGTAGTGTCTTAGGGTTCTCTAGTGCCCAGGAATCCATATGTGAGTGTACATATTTGTGTTCTTATACATTTCCAATGTGCTGTAGGTTTCTGTAAATGTGTGTGTGTGTGTGTGTGTGTGTGTGTGTGTGTGTGTGTGTGTGTGTGTGTGTGTGTGTGTGTGTGTGTGTGTGTGTGTGTGTGTGTGTGTGTGTGTGTGTGTGTGTGTGTGTGTGTGTGTGTGTGTGTGTGTGTGTGTGTGTATTTCTAATTGGTGATATGTGTGTTTCTCTCTAGCTGCCCCACATGCCCCACATCAATGAGTGTCTGATGAAGAGGAGCCTGAAGACTACAGACCTGAGGGACATGACCCTGGGACAACTACAGGTTATAGTCAACGACCTGCACTCCCAGATAGAGAGTGAGAACCACACACACACACACTTTTTTTTATCCTCGTGGGGACCTAAAATTGATTTCCATTCAAAATCCTATTTTCCCTGACCCTTAAACCTAATCCTAACCTTAACCCCTAAACCTAACTTTAACCCTGATCTTAACCCCTAAACCTAACCCTAACTTTAACCCTAACCTTAACCACAAAAACTGAACTTTAACCCTAACCTTAACCACTAAACCTAACCCTAACCATTAACCGCTAAGCTTAAAATATCCTTTGTCCTCGTGGGGAAGTGGGAAATGTCCCCAAGAGGGAGAATTTTCCTTGTTTTACTATCCTTGTGGGGACTTTTGGAGATTTCAGGTCCCCACGAGGATACACACACATGCGCACACGCACACAATGTTAGTTAGGGTATCTTTCATATTGAAAGTCATTTCAGGCCATGTAAGTTGGATGCATGTGTGACAATACTAGTGAAAGATGAACAATACCTCACCTTACACAGAAGACAAAAAAAATCCCCCACAAAAATGTTGTTATAGAATCTTGGCTTTTACTGGCATGGTTTAAAAATATGCTCCATTTGAAATCTGCATCTCATATGACTTGGGGCTGGATTCAACCCGTATCGCAGAAGTATCGCCGGAAGATCCGTGTTATAGCTTGTTTGAAATGATATATAAAGACAATGTTCCCGCGTTTGTGGAAACTGCATTCACGGTAACCACTGTATATATCGGCTCAATCATAAATTCCCTTAACACTTTAATGCAGATCTTCAAATCAAATCAAATCAAATCAAATTTTATTTGTCACATACACATGGTTAGCAGATGTTAATGCGAGTGTAGCGAAATGCTTGTGCTTCTAGTTCCGACAATGCAGTAATAACGAGCAAGTAATCTAACTAACAATTCCAAAAAAAACTACTGTCATACACAGTGTAATGGGATAAAGAATATGTACATAAGGATATATGAATGAGTGATGGTACAGAGCAGCATAGGCAAGATACAGTAGATGATATCGAGTACAGTATATACATATGAGATAAGTATGTAAACCAAGTGGCATAGTTAAAGTGGCTAGTGATACATGTATTACATAAGGATGCAGTCGATGATATAGAGTACAGTATCAACGTATGCATATGAGATGAACAATGTAGGGTAAGTAACATTATATAAGGTAGCATTGTTTAAAGTAGCTAGTGATATATTTACATCATTTCCCATCAATTCCCATGATTAAAGTGGCTGGAGTAGAGTCAGTGTCATTGACAGTGTGTTAGCAGTAGCCACTCAATGTTAGTGGTGGCTGTTTAACAGTCTGATGGCCTTGAGATAGAAGCTGTTTTTCAGTCTCTCGGTCCCAGCTTTGATGCACCTGTACTGACCTCGCCTTCTGGATGGCAGCGGGGTGAACAGGCAGTGGCTCGGGTGGTTGATGTCCTTGATGATCTTTATGGCCTTCCTGTAGCATCGGGTGGTGTAGGTGTCCTGGAGGGCAGGTAGTTTGCCCCGGTGATGCGTTGTGCAGACCTCACTACCCTCTGGAGAGCCTTACGGTTGAGGGCGGTGCAGTTGCCATACCAGGCGGTGATACAGCCCGCCAGGATGCTCTCGATTGTGCATCTGTAGAAGTTTGTGAGTGCTTTTGGTGACAAGCCGAATTTCTTCAGCCTCCTGAGGTTGAAGAGGCGCTGCTGCGCCTTCCTCACGATGCTGTCTGTGTGAGTGGACCAATTCAGTTTGTCTGTGATGTGTATGCCGAGGAACTTAAAACTTGCTACCCTCTCCACTACTGTTCCATCGATGTGGATGGGGGTGTTCCCTCTGCTGTTTCCTGAAGTCCACAATCATCTCCTTAGTTTTGTTGACGTTGAGTGTGAGGTTATTTTCCTGACACCACACTCCGAGGGCCCTCACCTCCTCCCTGTAGGCCGTCTCGTCGTTGTTGGTAATCAAGCCTACCACTGTTGTGTCGTCCGCAAACTTGATGATTGAGTTGGAGGCGTGCATGGCCACGCAGTCGTGGGTGAACAGGGAGTACAGGAGAGGGCTCAGAACGCACCCTTGTGGGGCCCCAGTGTTGAGGATCAGCGGGGAGGAGATGTTGTTGCCTACCCGGTCTAGAGCGGTAGTCGTTTAGCTCAGTTACCTTAGCTTTCTTGGGAACAGGAACAATGGTGGCCCTCTTGAAGCATGTGGGAACAGCAGACTGGTATAGGGATTGATTGAATATGTCCGTAAACACACCGGCCAGCTGGTCTGCGCATGCTCTGAGGGCGCGGCTGGGGATGCCGTCTGGGCCTGCAGCCTTGCGAGGGTTAACACGTTTAAATGTCTTACTCACTTCGGCTGCAGTGAAGGAGAGACCGCATGTTTCCGTTGCAGGCCGTGTCAGTGGCACTGTATTGTCCTCAAAGCGGGCAAAAAGTTATTTAGTCTGCCTGGGAGCAAGACATCCTGGTCCGTGATTGGGCTGGGTTTCTTCCTGTAGTCCGTGATTGACTGTAGACCCTGCCACATACCTCTTGTGTCTGAGCCGTTGAATTGAGATTCTACTTTGTCTCTGTACTGGCGCTTAGCTTGTTTGATAGCCTTGCGAGGGAATAGCTGCACTGTTTGTATTCAGTCATGTTACCAGACACCTTGCCCTGATTAAAAGCAGTGGTTTGTGCCTTCAGTTTCACACGAATGCTGCCATCAATCCACGGTTTCTGGTTAGGGAATGTTTTAATCGTTGCTATGGGAACGACATCTTCAACGCACGTTCTAATGAACTCGCACACCGTATCAGCGTATTCGTCAATGTTGTTGTCTGACGCAATACGAAACATCTCCCAGTCCACGTGATGGAAGCAGTCTTGGAGTGTGGAGTCAGCTTGGTCAGACCAGCGTTGAACAGACCTCAGCGTGGGAGCTTCTTGTTTTAGTTTCTGTCTGTAGGCAGGGATCAACAAAATGGAGTCGTGGTCAGCTTTTCCGAAAGGGGGGCGGGGCAGGGCCTTATATGCGTCACGGAAGTTAGAGTAACAATGATCCAGGGTCTTTCCACCCCTGGTTGCGCAATCGATATGCTGATAAAATTTAGGGAGTCTTGTTTTCAGATTAGCCTTGTTAAAATCCCCAGCTACAATGAATGCAGCCTCCGGATAAATCGTTTCCAGTTTGCAGAGAGTTAAATAAAGTTCGTTCAGAGCCATCGATGTGTCTGCTTGGGGGATATATACGGCTGTGATTATAATCGAAGAGAATTCTCTTGGTAGATAATGCGGTCTACATTTGATTGTGAGGAATTCTAAAACAGGTGAACAGAAGGATTTGAGTTCCTGTATGTTTCTTTCATCACACCATGTCACGTTAGTCATAAGGCATACGCCCCCGCCCCTCTTCTTACCAGAAAGATGTTTGTTTCTGTCGGCGCGATGCGTGGAGAAACCCGCTGGCTGCACCGCTCGGATTGCGTCTCTCCAGTTAGCCATGTTTCCGTGAAGCAAAGAACGTTACAGTCTCTGATGTCCCTCTGGAATGCTACCCTTGCTCGGATTTCATCAACCTTGTTGTCAAGAGACTGGACATTGGCAAGAAGAATGCTAGGGAGTGGTGCACGATGTGCCCGTCTCCGGAGTCTGACCAGAAGACCGCTTCGTTTCCCTCTTTTTCTGAGTCGTTTTTTTTTTTTTTTGGTCGCTGCATGTGATCCACTCGGTTACACTGGTTGTAAGGCAGAACACAGGATCCGCATCGCGAAAAACATATTCTTGGTCGTACTGATGGTGAGTTGACGCTGATCTTATATTCAGTAGTTCTTCTCGGCTGTATGTAAAGAAACCTAAGATGACCTGGGGTACTAGTGTAAGAAATAACACGTAAAAAAACAAAAAACTGCATAGTTTCCTAGGAACGCGAAGCGAGGCGGCCATCTCTGTCGGCGCCGGAAGTCTTCCGCGATACTTCAGCAATATGATTTGAATCCAGCACCCGTATGTTAGTGTTCTAATGGTGTTGGTTTTCTACCGTTGTTCTGATGTTTGTCTTCTCCAGGTCTGAATGAGGAGCTGGTGCAGCTGCTGCTGATCAGGGATGAACTGCACATGGAGCAGGATGCCATGCTGGTGGACATAGAGGACCTGACCAGGTGGGGATGCTATCTAACACACACACACACACACACACACACACACAGCCTCCTGGGCTATGACCACAAACAGGCCAGGAATGATTGGGGGAACTCTGTCTTTGGGACAGACGTTTAGCAGTGTGAGATTTGCATGATTTTCATACAGCAGCAGGTGATAAAGAACAGTTTGTCTAATCATCATTTTGTTTTTACTCAGGCATGCTGAGAGCCAGCAGAAACACATGGCTGAGAAGACACCATCCAAATGAGACACCCCACCCAACCTCGCCCCCTTCCCATCCCTTTACTCCACCCCTGCCCCACTTTGGTCCCCGTGCCCTGCCCCATGTCTCTCGCTGCACCCCCTCTGCCTGCCCCTCTCACCCTCTCCCATGGTGGCAGCAGCCAGAGGAAGGCCACCCTTTCATTTGCTTCTGTGGTTGTCCCAGCGCTAAAGAGAGAGCATTTCCTGCTTCCTGGGAGAAGAGGAAACTGATTGTGTGTTGTCATGGATACTGTCCCCGGCTTCCTGTGCAGTGATCGGCCTTGCTTCGCTATTGTTTATTTTTAACTTTTTACATTCGCCACTAAATTATAACTGTCAATACAAAATGGTGGAGAAAAAAAATAATAATAGTGAGAAATTAGTATAAAGTCAGTAAAAAAAATGTAAGAAAAAAACATTGTATAAAACTATGAAGACTAATTTCAAACCATTTTAAGTTGGAAAGTAATTTTTAAGTATTTCAAAGTTGACCTCTTTTTATTCTGCACAAATGGTAGTTTTCAACTGAGAAATGTTTATTTGAAGGTGCTAAAAGAGTGTAAAGGTAACATGCCTGCCTTGTAGTGGAGTTATAGCTTTTGGTAATACGCTCACTCTGATCGGTCTTCAACATTTTGTGAATGTTGATTTTCTGACACTTTAAATGAAATTAATAAATGTGTTAATATCATTTTCATCCTATTGTATTCAGAATTTTTATTTGAGGGAAGAAATGTTTATGTACAGATATGTAAAATAAAAAATAAACTTTGTTTCATATGTTGTGGTTTGGTGTGCAGTCTGTTAAGAAAAGTGGACAGAGATGGACATGTTGTTGTAAATATTATAAGTGGGGAACTACTGTATGTCCATATGGCAAAACACAGTACATTAACAGTACATTTATAACTATTTTATAATTATGTAATACTAGTACTGACAAGCCATTGCAGGATTTTGGAAATAATTGATACATTAATAACCATACGAACATCACTGCCACCTGGGAAGAGAAAAGCTAATCACTCCACTGAATCGTTTATTCAGAGGCAACAACAGTATGGAGTATGAAGGATGCATACGTTTTTATATTGTAATATTTTTCCATAAACAGTCACCTTATTTTAAAGAGTATAATGTTAAACCTTAGGCCTAAGCTTGCTCTGCACGTTATTGTGAGTGTGGTTTTGAAAGGTCTGATATATCAATGGTCACAACCACAAGTATCATCCAGTTCTGTGAAACTCTCCCCTGCAGATTGTCACACCATGGCCACTCTCTTTCTACAGGCTCAGTGAGAGTCAGTCTTTACAAGAAGAGAAGTATTTCTTAACTAAACAGGCCAATGGTAGACATTCAAAATGCCAGGGTTCAAATTGTGTGGGTGTGCAGGGGTCATGGGCAATCACATTACAATTTAGTCATTTAGCAGACTATCCAGAGTGACTTAACAGTACTGAGTGCATACATTTACGTACTTGTCCGCCCCAATGCCACTGTCACAGGGGGATTTATGCCTGATTTCAGATGAAATCCTCAACCCTTTTATGGTCAACCATGTCACTTTGGCACCTTTTTTATCTCTTGAGATGGAAAAACATGTTTTTTATGAAATTGAACAAGTGCTCTTTTTGACAGAATATACAAATGAGCAGAAATCTTAAGTATTTTATTTTTATTTTTACAAGTTACTTCTCAAAACGCACTGAATTGGTGGAAGGTCCACTTTATTCTGACCCCCTTGGGTCAATCAAACATTGAGAAATTAAACCTTTTTCAAATGTACATTGTTTTTCATTCTTACGAAATGTATGTTCATGATGCACAATTAAAAGCATGTAAAGCTTTGCAGAAACAACAACTGTGAATGTAGTTTAAGACAACCAGCCTTCTAAAGAACAGGCTAAAGCCAAAGCAGGCTAAAGGCTACTTACTACCCACAACATCACTAGGCCTATAGCAAAAACATTTAGAAAAAGCTTTCTAACATTATTCTTTGTGTCATCTGTCTATTTTGGACAATTACAAAGGCTAGAGAAAATAAGCAGCAAAAGTTAAATATTGACATCGGAATGCACACATGTCTCACGTAGTTTTCTGGCAATCGGTGCTGCAGGTGTCTGGATAGAATTGGGCTACGCAGTGAGATGCTACCCACAACCAGTGGGAGAATGTGACTGTCAGTTATATGGTTTATTGCATTACTTTAACTATAATGTAAAACATTTAAAAAGAGATATGTATCATTTTTTCATTCCTAGACATTGATTTCCTCGTGAGCCAACTCATACAAATCGACACGAGGGCATGACTCATTGGCCTGAGTTGTAAAAACAACTCAGGAAATTACACACGACTGACGCGTCACTTTCATTTCGGTGGCGCTTGATCTAGTGCTGTATGTTGCTTCGTGTTTCAACATGGCCAGGGAATTCCCTCTAGGAGCGCTGCATGGCTATATAATGATCAGATGAGGCAACGATGACAACACACCTATCAGTTTACGCCACACCTGAGTCAAAGATCTCGGAATCATGCTGCCAAACTTTTATTTATGTGAGTATTAATTTGATTTGTACCTAATTTTATTGTGAGTTTTTGATAAACTAACCCTGTGAAATGACATGCCTCAAACTTTACATAGTCTTCCATTTTAATTTATTGATTTGAAATTGGAGTTAAATAATTACTATTTCAGGGGTGTTTTTATCATTGGTTTGTTTAGAGGATTATTGGGGTGATACATTGGTTGGTGCTGACTGACATTGTGTCCTCCCTCCACACAGACCTTGCCAGCTGTGTGCTGCTGCTCGCCTTGTCCTGCCAAGTCTCTATGGGAACCCCAATGCGCATGCCGCGAAGTTTAGACTCTGAGAAATGCTCGCAGTGCGCTGACCTCTCCAGAGAGCTCGTCAAGAATGTTAAAAAGCTCCTGGACAACGTAAGTGACAGTTATAACGAATTCCTTTGAACGTTTAATTCAAATCTAATGTATCCCTCATTCAGTCAGTCAGTCTGTCTGTATCTTTGATAGGCTTACAGTTTGTTCACACCGTTTGTGATTCATGTATCCACTTACTAATTGAATAATTTTCCCTTCATAGGAAAACCTGTTTGGGGGTTTAAACTGCTCGGAGCAGCGCGTGGAGGTGAACAGTAAGACCCAGACAGTCCTAGCCTGCGAACCCAACACGGACATGGTAAGTCACACAACAGTCATTTTCTACATTCATATTACCACTATTCATTTAAAATATATATAATTTCTCTGCATTTTATGTAGTAATTTAAATTAATACCTCGGATTTACAGAATAGTTATATAAATCAGTCTATTGATGCATCATTTTGTTGTATTTCCTCAGAACACAAGATGCTCTGGTCAACGGAACACCACATTCAGTGAGGTAACTATTGTGTTCTTACAATATTGCATAATTGTTTAGGGAATGCTATTTAAATCCACAGATATAAAAATAAATAGATCTTTAGACAGTCTATGGATTTAATAGTGACTGCATTTCACATAATTCACCCATTCTTACCTCACCCATTTCAACTGCTTCCTATATGTCTGATTGGCTGATCTCTGTCCATTTTTATGGTTTCTTCTGACAGAGTGAGTGTCTGAGGAACATCCGAATAGACCTAGAACATTATGCTGCCTCACTACAGGCTTACAAACAGGCCGACCTCAGCTCCACTGCCCAGGACACCCAGAACCTACTCAATATTTGTCCATCCACACAATGGGTGTCTTCCTCACAGGTAATTCGATTTTTCTATTTTATCTTTTGTACAGAAAACATTCCTTCCTTCCCTGCATGTTTATTTTTCTTTTGATACAGTTTTCTAATGACAACAACCTCGTGTAGACAATTGCAAAACTGTACACAAAAATGTGTTCCTCTGTGTTTGAGACAGTACAAATGTCACTGCTAATAGACATTCACAACTATGGACTTAAAGTTTGCATTTTTATAAAGTTAAGTTTTGTTTCCTTTTGCCCTGCAGGTTGCAGACCCTAAGCTGACTAGTGGTGACCCTGTGGACCAGAGGGTCCATCTGTGTAAGGTACTGAAGGGCTTCCACCTCCGGGTCATCACCATCAGCAGAGCCATGGGATACATCTCTGCTGGGGACCACAGGAAGTAAACCCTCATCTTCAACACCATCAGATTCCTCATCATCATCAACTATAACAAGTATTGACAATCATCTTCATCATCATCACCTACAACTGTAACAAGTTCATCATCAGAAACACGGATTGTTATCTTCATCATCATCATCAACTACTTTGTCATCATAACTGCATCATCAACTATAACAAATATTGACAATCATCATCATCATCATCACCTACAACTGTACCAAGTTAATTATCAGCAACACTGATTGTTATCTTCATCATCAGACATCATCATCAACTACTTTGTCATCATAACTGTTGAATACTGCACCACACTGTGTATGAAAAGATGAGTAAGACATAAGCTAGCTAAACTCTTTTTGGCTCAATTAAGTGCTGAATGACAGTAGGTTTAGTTCAAAGCTAATCAATGAACATCATGTTGGTCAAACTATTTATTTATTTATTCCTTTATTTAGGGACTGGGGTTTATTTATTTGATGAATGCAACATTATTTATTTGATGTATGAAATATATGTATTTATTTAACAATATGTTATTGATGTTATTTATTTGAATATTTATAATAAAGTATTTTTTACAAGCTTACCAAGACTGATTGTGTTAATGTTAGCTATGCTGTATGTGTTGCTCTGTAGGTTTAAACATTCTACCCATGAATAGGCTAAATACGTTTTTGTTTGTGGTAAAATATATATATATCTTTATGGAACATGTTGAAATATAATATCATTCAGACGGGAGGGAGAGCAGTGTGATTAATAGTCGCATAAGACTTGAAAAATACATTTTCTGCGTCTTCAAGCAGGTCTCCACATGGAACCCCATGTCCAATTTGGCATGTGGGCACACTGGCGGCCATTACGCATAATAAAACCATGCCGCCCAGGGCGAACATCCTTGCCTGGTAGACCACCTTCTGTAGCCCCCCGGGCAGCCTTCTCATCACCCAGCTCTGGGTCGGAGTGGTTGAAACCTCCACTTTCTCCTCACTTATCTCTTCATCAACAGAGTTCGTGTTACATTGAGCAAGTTCCTCAGCGAAGGAATGGGCCATTTTCCCGCGCGCAATGGAACTGTTATCTGTCATCTCATGTTCTTTACCAGCGTTCCTGGCTTCTGCGATTTGCTCCTCCAAATCCTGCACCCTTTCCTGAAACTCCAGGACGCGGGATGTGCTTTCGGCCAAGGAGCTTTGCATCTCCTCGATAAGGGAAGTTTTCATCTGGATCAACTCCTCCCTGTGAAGAAAAGTGATTCGGCCCTCATCGACCTGGAACTGCATCAAGCCGATGCAGCGGTTCAGATCCCGCAACTTTACCCTATCCTCTGCTCTCTCATGCATAAGGGTGGACAGGTCACCATTCAGACTTTCAATCGTATCCCTGAAGGCGTCATTCTGCTGTTGGAGCTGCAGACGTCGAGTCTCCAGCCGTGCAGTGGTGCTGTTGCTCTCCTCCAGGGATTTGCGCATCTCCAGGACCATGTCCTCCAGGGTATCCATGTCTTCCACGGAGCTCGTCAGGCTTCTCATCCGGTTCTTCAAGCCAACGTTTTCTTTACGCAGAGCTTCGTTCCTCTCCTCGGCTATCTCTTGGGCCAGCTCAGCGGCCGCGGCTTCCATAGCGTACAGGTTCTTGGTGTATGTGAATTTGGCTGTCAGGGCGCTCTTGTCGTCCACATCCGGCTCATGTGGTGTGAACATTTCTGCCCCATCTACAGTGTCTCCCTGAGGGTGGCAAGAGTCCTTGTTATCATCGTGCCCATTAGTCAACTGCGACACCGTGTGAATGGAGTCATTCGGGGCCCAATCATCCCAGCCGGACTTTGATTTCAGCCATCTGCCCGGAGGTCGTGAGCGACCGACTGGTGTAATAATGAGCTGCCCACCCTCATCCTCCCACACGTCTCCGGTAGTCTCGCGGGTCCAGTCTGCCGGGACCTGGGAAAGTCTTGACGGGTCCAGGGAGGGTTCACCCACCTTTGGCCGCAGCTCATGACCCGAGGTCCTGCGATTGTCATTTTTGCGCTGCATCCTGGTCAGTATTTACCTTAGTTTTCAGTATTCCGTGCAGTATCAGGATCTGTGTGATATCTGTAGTTGCGGATATTTCGGTAATACTGGTCAAGGTGCTTTTATAACCCTAGGTTCAGATGACAACTTGATTGTAAACCACATCACCTAGCATCATTTCAATGAGTATTCTACATTACCATGGCAACCCAGCAGCAGTTGATAGAACATTCCAAATTGCCATGGACATTTTGCATCACAATACCAGCCATATGTACCCATGAGTTTACCAGTCTAAATAAGCCCCTTCTCGGGATTCTATTACTATGGTTATTGCCGTAGAATTAAAACGATTCTTCGTTATATTTATATGGTTAAATAACTAACGGAATGCAGAAAGAGGCAAGGTCCAGTGGTGGAAAAAGTACTCAATTGTCAAACATGAATTAAAGTAAAGATACCTTAACAGAAAATGACTCAAGTAAAAGTGAAAGTCACTCAGTAAAATACTATTTGAGTAAAAGTATCTGGTTTGAAATGTACAGTGGTGTATAGTGGTGGAAAAATGACTCAATTGTCAGTACTTTTTAAAAAACTTTTACTCAAGGTTTTTACTTGGTCGTAGTATATTATGTTTGTCTTCATTTATTTTGTCAGGCCAGGGTGTGACATGGGTTTTTGTGGTGTGTTTTTGTCTTGGGGTTTTGTGGGGTGTCTAGCATAGTCTATGGCTGCCTGAGGCGGTTCTCAATCAGAGTCAGGTGATTATCGTTGTCTCTGATTGGGAACCATATTTAGGTAGCCTGGGTTTCACTGTGTGTTTGTGGGTGATTGTTCATGTCTCTGTGTTAGTTGTCACAAGATAGGCTGTATAGGTTTTCGCGTTACGTTTGTTGTTTTGTATTGATCGTGTTTTGTCTACATTAAACATGTATCTTATTAACCACGCTGCATTTTGGTCCGACTCTCCTTCAACGGAAGAAAACCGTAACAAGTACAAGTAAATGCTATACAAATCCCTTATATTATGCAAACTAGATGGCACAATTGTCTTGTTTTCTAATTTATTTCTGGATAGCCAGGGGTACACTCAGACAACATTTCCAAACACCATATTTGTGCTTAGTGAGTCCGCAAGATCAGAGGCAGTAGGAATTACAACGCATTATATTGATAGGTGCATGAAATGGATTATATTGCTGTCCTGTCTGAGCATTTGAAATGTAAGGAGCACTTTTGGGTGTCAGTGAAAATACATGAGTAAAAAAAGTACATTATTTTCTTTAGGAATGTAGTGAAGTAAAAGTTATCAAAATGTAAAAGTAGTAAAGTACAGATACCCAAGAAAACTACTTAAGTAGTTCTTCAGGGTATTTTTACTTAACACCACTGGCAAATTAAATCATAATCAAATCACATTTTATTTGTCACATGCTTATGGGCCCTTTCTAACAATGCAGAGAAACATTTTTGAAAAATGAATAGAAAAATAACACAAGAAACAAGTACATAGTCAATGTGAAGGGGTACAAGGTAATTGAGGTAGATATGTACATATAGGTAGGGATAAAGTGACTAGGCAACAGGATAGATAAAACAGCAACAGCAGTGTATGTCATGAGTCAAAAGAGTTAGTGCAGAAAGGGGAAATGCAGATATTCCTGGCTATTGGTTAACTATTTAACTAACTATTTAGCAGTCTTATAGCTTGGGGGTGGAAGCTGTTCAGGGTCCTGTTGGTTCCCAACTTGGCATGGTCATTATTAGTCAAGCAACTCTGTAAAAGCCACTGAACCTGTAGGCTATGACTTAATGATACATGTGTTTACTAACAGTCATGAAGACCTCATCAAGCTGTAGGTCTACCTCTACTAGCTGAAAACTATTTGCAATGAAATAAATGAAATTCATCTTTCCAAAAAAATATTTTATTCAGTCAAAGATTTGTAATCTTAGGCACCATACCCAGAGCCCTACGAAGGCCCATACCTGAAGTGTAACATTACAGAAGTGCACATGTAAGAACTGGAATATTAAATGATGGATTTTGAGAGATCATTCTGAGTGTAAACATATGTACACACTTGCAAATGGCATCCAATACCCAATTTACCACTAAACTCGTGGTTTTCCCATTCATAATTTCAACAGTTAATCGTTGTTACTCTCCCTAAGGTATTTGGATCCCAGTATCTGCAACAGTGACATCCCTATTGAAAGGTGTTTTAAATGAGTTAGTACCCCTTTTTATTAACTAAAAATACTCTCCTAAATTAGTGGTTTCTGGAATTCATTCAATCCCGCCATGTTCAAATGCACTGAGTGTGATTTCCAGGCTACAGAATGGACACGATTCAGGCTAAACAAAAGTAAATATTACCAATCTTTTCTCTAAGATGAAGCTTAGCTATCACCACTAAGTTTGACAGGCTCAATTTGGTCATAACACACATAAAAACTAACAAACACAAACTGTACAAAAATAAAAACAATCGCAGCATAGTTTAAATACAGGGAAAATATGTACACAGTATAAAAAGTACAGCTACACTCCTTGAGAAGTTGGTCCAATTCCATGATTAAGTGGTAATGCCTTGAATGACAAATATCAAAATACAAAATATACAACTCCCCATAAGTTTGTCAGCAGTTTCCATACTGCAGCACCATGTCTGTTACTGGCTACACTTTAGCTACCTATTTCCCAGAGCTCATCTATGACATAACAAGTCTTCTCTGCACCGCGGGTCGTAGCATTAGCTCCTGGCTGTTTGGGGTACCTCTACAGCTTCAGGTACGTCTGCATTATTCCAGGTTAATGGACTAAGAGAATGACCCTTCAAGATGAAAGGCTTTGGTGAAATTGTCTTTGGGAGGGGTGAAAAGCCAGGGTTTCCCACTACTAAATATCACTACTAGGTGGGGCACAAAGTTATCTAGATCCAGCATCCAGGTCTGCAGGAATCAAACATTTCAGTTGAAGGCAATTGTCTTGGGCTGAGAGGGGGTGACAGTGCTAGGCTGGGGTGCCAGGACACATAATGCTTCTGATCTAGGATCAATGTACCCTCCTCAAATCCTCAATTTATGAAGGAGGTATGCAAAGCTGACCTTAGATCAGCCTCTAGAGCAAGGACGGGCAACTCCAGTCCTCAGGGGCTGGATTGGTGTCACACTTTTGTCCCAGCTAACACACCAGACTCCAATAATCAACTAATTATGATCTTCCATTTAGAATGCAATTAGTTTAATCAGCTGTGTTTGCTAGGGGGGGGGGTGACACCAACCAGGCCCCGAGGACTGGAGTTGCCCATATCTGGTCTAGAGAAAACATTCATCCTACTCCATTCAGCCCTCAAACTCAACTCTGAACCTTGAAGCCAGTTCCACTGAATGTTGTCATCAGGGACTGATTTAAAGGTGAGTCACCAGGTGTGTGCAATTAATGATCATGTAGAACAGAAAACCAGAAGGCTCCGGACATCATAGGGTAAGAGTTGAGTACCCCAGCCATACAGCATAAAGTAGAGATTTCTGTCTTCAAGTCAAGAGTTCAAACGTCTCTCACCCATTGTCTCTCTGTCTTACTGACGACAGGGCTGCGGAAAGGCAGGGACCTAGGGAGGCTAAAGATGTCATTTGGCAGCTTTATTGTCCATCATATCTGAAGAGAACACAGACAGAGACAGACAGAAAGAGAGACAGAAATTGGTGTAGGTTAGGAGACAAGCATGAGTACAAATGTGTGTGTGCAGACAGGTCAGTGAGGGTGAGTGGCTCTAGTCTAATGTGTCTCATAGGAGGATGGTGGCACCTTAATTGGGGAGGATGGGCTCATGGTTGTGGCTGGAGCGGAATAGGTGGAATGGTATCAAATAAATCAAACTCATGGTTTCCATTCCATTTGTTCTATTCCAGCCAATATTATCAGCTGTTCTCCCTGCAGCAGCCTCCACTGGTGTGTCTCTAACCTTGCAGTGTCTGGTGGACCTCATTGGGCAGGTCATCCAACTCCTGTAGGCTCCTCAAGAGGTGAGCGACAGTGGCTTGACCCTTCGGCCTGCTAGTCTTCCAGCGCTCCAATGCCTTAAACCTGAAACACAAGGCAAACGGAGGTCACATTATCTAAAAAATAAATCTTCACCAAAAATATGAATCAAAGAAAGTAGGTTATTGTACAATTATTGTATTATTGGTTATGCCAGGAATGCTTCAATTAGAAACCCCCAAAATAATGGCTGGCAAGTAATATAAAGTTGAGTTTTAAGGGTGCAGATACTATATCTATCTACTGTACCTCTGCATGATGACATCCTCCTCGCTGGCCTGAATATCATCCAGCTCTTTGGAGGACAGGTCCAGGCAACCGATAGCCACCTGCTTCCACTCCTTCCCCAGCCGCTTAGCCACCTGCATCAGCTGCTTGGGCGATACGTCTGGGACCTGCACTGTCCGCACTCCGTCTGGGGACAACAGAGGACTTTTAATTCTGAATAGCAACTCAACATGAATAAGACCACAGTAATAACAGCAAATTACACATTGGATGTGTTCAAACCATCACCTGACTCATCTGCGCATCGAGGTCTCTTATTGGTCATCTCTTCCTCTGATGTGCTGGTGCTTCTCTTCCTGCCTACAGAAGAGGAGAAAATCACTGTCAATCAAAAGCTACTTTTAATGATGAATGAAAATTGCTTGTGTACAGACAAGTAGATATCTAGAACACACACTGGAATAAAGTGAACTATTGATGCCAATATTGAGAGGGGGGGGGCAAACAAAAATGACAAACTTACTATCTGTCCGTTTCCTTAGTTTTTCAACTGCATTGTCCACACAGTCACCTGAGAGGAAGACAAATGAATGTCCTGCACCTTCACTCACAACACATTACAGACAGACGCACAGAAGGTGTGTATGTACCTTCTCTGATGGTGGCTGACCACACAGTCTGGTCGGACTCCGTCTCTATGAGGGAGAGCTTGAAGGGAGGGGGCTGCTCAAAGAACGCCTCAAAATATCCCTTCAATTTAGTCACGGCCAGCGTGAACTGCAAGTCCTGCAGGACACCGCACACACACACACACACACACACACACATGAATACACACACATAGTACATCCATACACTAAGTATACAAAACATTAAGAACACCTGTTCTTTCCATGACAGACTGACAAGGTGAATCCTATTATCCCTTATTGATGTCAGCTGTTAAATGAATGTTTTAAGTATCCCTATATTTCTGTTATTACGGTGCGATCACTCTGTTATTAGTACGCCTACGCAGTAGTCTCGCTGGAGATGGACCTGGCCTGAGTGTGACGGCAACTAGTTCTGTGGAAATACAGTGAAATAAAAGTTGTTCAACTGGAACCTTGTTGTTGTGTCATTTTGAATTAGCAAAATCGACTAAAATCAGTGAAGATGAAGGGGAGGAGACAGGTTGAAGAAGGATTTTTAAGCCTTGAGACAATAGACATGGATTGCGTATGTGTGCCATTCAGAGGGTGTAGGGGCAAGACAAAATAATGTGCCTTTGAACAGGTTATGGTAGTAGGTACCAGGCACACCAGTTTGTGTCAAGAATTGCAACGCTACTGGGTTTTTCACGCTCAACAGTTTCCCGTGTGTATCAAGAATGGTCCACTACCCAAAGGACATCCAGCCAAATTGACACAACTGTGGGAAGCATTGGAGTCAACATGGGCCAGCATCCCTGTGGAACACTTTCGACACCTTGTAGAGTCCTTGCCCGGACAAATTGAGGCTGTTCTGAAGACAAAAGGTCATCTACAAGACCCTGCTAGGTAAAGTCTCCCCTTATCTCAGCTCACTGGTCACCATAACAGCACCCACCTGTAGCACGCGCTCCAGCAGGTATATCTCTCTGGTCACCCCCAAAACCAATTCTTACTTTGGCCGCCTCGCCTTCCAGTTCTCTGTTGCCAATGACTGGAACGAACTGCAAAAATCTCTGAAACTGGAAACACTTATTCCCCTCACTAGCTTTACGCACCAGCTGTCAGAGCAGCTCACAGATTACTGCACCTGTACATAGCCCATCTATAATTTAGCCCAAACAACTACCTCTCCCCCTACTGTATTTATTTATTTAGCTCCTTTGCACCCCATTATTTATCTCTACTTTGCACATTCTTCCATTGCAAATCTACCATTCCAGTGTTTTACTTGCTATTATTGTATTTACTTCGCCACCATGGCCTTTACCTCCCTTATCTCACCTCATTTGCTCACATTGTATATAGACTCATTTTTCTATTATATTATTGACTGTATGTTTGGTTTACTCCATGTGTAACTCTGTGTTGTTGTATGTGTCGAACTGCTTTGCTTTATCTTGGCCAGGTCGCAATTGTAAATGAGAACTTGTTCTCAACTTGCCTACCTGGTTAAATAAAGGTGAAAAAAGGAGGTGCAACTCAATATTAGGAAGGTGTTCTTAATGTTTTGTACACTCAGTGTACAGTAGATAGGTCAGTGCTTACTGGTTATGCAGTAATGGGTGAATGAACCCTTACCGCAGGGCTGATGTCTCCTTCTGGTTCACTCATGAGACGGTACCTCCTCTCATCCAGCTTACAGGTGGGTGGCTTCTCTACCTTCAGGTAACGCCTCTTGGAGCAACGCACCTCCTTCCCTATGTCCTGGAGTGAGGGGTGGTAGAGGAGGAGAAAGAGGCAGAGAGAGTAAAATAGAGGAATGGATAGAAGAGAACCAGTGATTTATCATACTGTAGGTAAGTGATGGATTCCAATAATGGGGGGGGTCTATTCCCTGGTCAGGAAACCTGGGAGCTGGTTGAGGGAGAATATGCTTTCCATTGTCAATTTGGTCATTGTTGACTAACGGTCAACAACTCCTTTCCCTGGCCACTAAGGTAGGGTTAAATGGGTTGTTCCAAAGCTGAGTGCTCTGATGTGGGTCTCTGTTGAGCTCAGTCATTTCCCTCACCACTGATACTACTACACACTACCAGGGCTCATACCACATTTCAGAAACTGGGTGACATGACCAAAAAATTCACTGTGGTCTGTATTTGATATAACATGGTGTTACTATCCAAATCTAACCCTACCAGTTGGCAAAACATTGTCATTTGAACCAGTGTTGCCCACTGGGCTAGCTTCAGATCTAATGTATTAGGATTTCCATCGGAGTTGTTCCTAGATAAAGATACACAAATCAATACACAATCACTTGTGTTCATTAATATGCACCAATGCCTTCTGATACCGTGACAAATTAACTCATCTTGATCACCACACACACACGCACACAGACTTCCAGTGTGACTTCCCTCAGTACAGACCATAGTGAGAGAGGCACAGAGTGACAGGAAGTCAGGCCAGTGGGCATTACAATCTGTCTGATCATGTTCACCTCTTTGTTCTGACTCAGTAACATGCTACAGTAATGATCCGCACCCACACTGTGTCCATCTCACCTTAATGTCGGAGGAGTTGTTGGTGGCCAGGTAGATGCGAAAGGAGTAGGAGTTGTTCAGAGCCAGTTCCTTATACACCAGGACCACCCCGTGGTGCTCTACAGGCTTGCTGCTCTGGACAATGGGCCCCAC
The DNA here is from genome assembly GCF_018296145.1 of Oncorhynchus tshawytscha. NCBI lineage: Eukaryota > Metazoa > Chordata > Actinopteri > Salmoniformes > Salmonidae > Oncorhynchus > Oncorhynchus tshawytscha. The sequence continues at coordinate 29,391,857 of NC_056442.1, forward strand.
CGGGGACAGGGACGACACACGCCACTTTACATGGCTGCCAGAGTGGTCAACCGAGGGCTCGATCACCGGACAGCTGTCCTTCATATGCAGGACACTGAAGGTCATTTCACTGTGAGGGTCAGCGAGGCAGAGGGAGTGAGGGAACTGGATGGAGGTGAGGACGGACGAGGGGCTGTTGACACAGTCCACGTTGAAGATGGGCCCAGCGAACCTCCAGGTGTCCCCGAGGAACATGCCAAACTTGGACCAGGACAGGACCGAGTAGCGGATCAGGACTCTCTCTGACACCTCAAACACCAGGCCGGTGACGGAGCACTCATATGTCCCCTCTCCCTCCAGCTGCACCCTGACACACAGAACCAGAAAGATTTAGAGATGGAGGAAAAAAGAGTGAGAGAAGGAGAGGCTGAGTGAGAAAGAGAAAGAGAAGGAACGAGGCTACAGATAGAAGAGCTACTCACTGTAGGCGACCTTTAGAGATCTTCCTGGGAGTAACCAGATCATTGCCTTGACTCTGATAGAGAAACAGACATGGTCCTAAGATTAGCCCCTGTTCCTCTAGTGAGTCTACAGCCATACTGTATGTCTCTGAAGCTTTATTACACAATTACCATTAAATTCCACAATCCAACAAATGTGCTCACCTGCTGGACAGCCTTGCATTTTTCACATGTCTTGGGGGGCATATCTGACAAAGCAGAGGTCAATAGTCAAACTAGACACTCCCTCTTGGGGAATACTCTACCTCTCAGACTTTGATTTGCAGACACATTTTCATAAACCTATGTAATGAACCCAAATATCCTCTCTCTAGAATTTCAGCCATTACAATCTCCTTTGTCTAGGATAGTTAGGCCTTAAGTGGAAGAAGCTAAACATTTGATAGTAGAATGACTTTTGTCAAACTGAGGATACCTTTAGTAAGGGAAACCTCTGCATCAGGTTGAGGAGCCGACTCCGATTCTGCGGAGAGAGAAGTTACTCCTCATGAAGGAAGTTAGGGGAGAGGAGCAGGCATTCTACTCAGGTCATTCTGAGGTGAAAGAGCCTATTCATCTGTATTTCAGAGGCAACATGATGCAGATGTACTCTAAGGCATTGTGCTATAGTTCCCACTCACCATTACAGGAATCCTCAACTGCAGGCTCCTCTGATTCTGCTGGGACAAGCCAAAAAAAAGAATACAATTATTATTATTTTTAAATATCCAAACAAGCCAGGTGCTGGTGTGACCACGTATCGTCACCGTTTGGAAATTATTTTTTGATGAAACAGAGAATGAGGCTGTGTTATTCCTCACCTCCTCCTTTCTCAGCAGAGCCGTCTGGCGAAAGACAGAAAGAGAGAAGTTTATATTAGAGGATGGGATAAAGCCTGATGATTCATACTTTGATGAAGAGATTTTGTGCTCTAGCAGCCGCTCACCAGAATCCTCCTCCTCATCCTCATCTTCAGAACTCTCCTCTGTAGATGTCCCTGCGTTGTCTGTTAGGAAAAAAAATCCATAAGACATGGAGGGATGAACTTTGAAAACTTTCTCATTCTAAACGTACTTTCGAACAGAGAGGGGTGAGGGAAATTGATTGGTAGTTCAAAAGAAACTTGGGGGGGGTTCTATAGGCCCAAAGCAACTCAGAGACCATTAGAGTTCTGTTTGAGTAGTGTTCACAGAGAGGACGATGTGTGTGTGTGGGGATTTCTATAAGGATTTCTATACACGGAACATAGAAATATACTGCAAAGGTGTGCCTACCTGAGCCACTGTTATCACTTTCAGTCAGATTACCTAGAACAACAGAACTTTCATTAGAGGTATCTTGGGTAATTAATATGGGATTAGGAACTCTCCATCTTTCCACCCCACTTTACCCATAATGCAGAGGTTTACAGTAACCCCAGGGGACTGGCCCTCTGTAGGACCAGCCCCAAACGACACCAGCCAAACCCCTGAAAGCTTTCTGACAAGACCTAGTAGGGGGATCTGAGAGTCTCTACTCATGTCTACCCTAACATAGGCATATTACTGAGAAGATTGTCATACATTATCGTTTTGGAGCCTCTTATTTACTGTCTGACTTATCAAAACATTACACTTCTGCTGTCTGCTGTCAAACTGTGAATAAGTTAACTCTGATGTGCTCATCAGTGTAAACCCTCTTCACTCACGTCACACCACATTGCTCATCTGAAACTTCCACTCTGATTACTCACTCATTTATTTGAATGCACACTGTATACAGTATGTACATGAGCGTATTGTAATTCAGTGATGTCTGTGGTTTTCCTATGTATAGTGCTGAGGGCCCCTGTGTCAATGCTGTAACTGTTTGCACATTCATTTTAGTCATTTACAGAAACAGATACTCTCATTCAGAAATTCAGAATGACTTATAAACTGGTATGCTTCATACTGTAAGTGCATCTAAAGTAGGGCTATGATGATTATGGGTAATGATTAATTGACATGCAAATGTTCAAAATTGTGATTTTTGTTGGATATGTTTTGATTTTGTAATGCATCTTTGAAAATAAGCTACGAGATACCTAATGAATACAACACAGCTTTGGTGAAACCATTTCTCAAAAACAAATGGTTTTGACTCCAGGGGCAGGGGGAGCTGTTTGCTATCTGTACCCAGCAGGAGTGAGTGTGGGATAGGCCTTCTGGCTGAGAGCCTGGCATTGGCAGAGAGGAAGCCCCGCTGCGCCACTCAGGAGCCCAAAGAGAGAGGAGAGAGAGACCTGGCTGGTTCTCAGTCGGAGGTGAGGCTCCCTGCCCCAGAAAGGACAGGCTGTATCACAACCGGCTGTGATTGGGAGTCCCAGAGCGGTGCACAGTTGCCCCAGTGTCGTCCGGGTTAAAGTTTAGCCGGGGTAGGCCATCATGGTAAATAAGAATTTGTTCTAACTGACTTCCCTAGTTAAATAAAGGTTAAATAAATACATCCATCGCTCTCTCTCCCTCCCTCCATCTGTGTCCTCATATGCCTCTTATCTGCCTCATCTAACATCCACTCTGTCTACTCTCTGACAGCCTGCTTTAAAATCAGCCCAATATACACCAGACGGACACACAGATCTTTTTACTGGTGTTGACTGCCATCTGCTGGACTCATTTCAGATTACATTAATTCAAGACTTTATGCCACGAGACAAAACAAAACATGTCATGCACAAACCAAGATCGAACGTTGCTTACCCTTCTGGCCAGGGACAGGGACGTCTCCATCTCTGTAGGTTAAAAGAAAAAGGAAATGATAAGGACATCCCAAGACGTTATCAAAATCCTGGAGTTAAGAGAATACAGCTTCAGTTTATGGACCAGTGGGGGAGGGGATTAGGGGTGTGGAGGAGAGGGGGTGGAGCTCAACTGTCCAGCTACAGACCCATCTGTGTCTGCACTTCCTCTCTCTGATATACACTCACACGCTCATTCAACTGAGGCACAAAAACAGAAAGGGCTGCCAAAAACTCAAATTCATGACACCAGCCCATCCTCCAGTGTGGTGTGGAACACCCACCCCCTACATCCTGACCCAGTTTTACACACTAATGTTGCACGGCTGGTACTGCAAAGCCATGGAAAGGTACTGGCCGATAATAGTGCCTGTGATTCTAAACTGTAAATTCTTAAAGAGACAGTACCAGAGAACACCAAAAGTTGATCAAATGGAAGGGTTTTGTAGTCAGCAGTGTTACAGGTTTATATAACCCATATGTGTATCATCCAGAAGTTGTCTCTCAGACTCAGACAAAGCGTGCCACTTGTTGATTCAGTCTGTGACTTGTGTGAACACGTCTATGGGCGCCTTCCGCCCAGGGGCTCGGTGTAAAGCTAGTGACAATAGAAAGTGCATTCGTCATAATGCCAACCTCACAAGAAGAACACGTTCAGCATGCGCAGGGAACAAGGTCAACAGTATTTTTTCTCGATCGTAAAAATACTGCACTTTAGGTCATCAAAAGCCAGAGTTGACTCAAGTGTAGTCTTTAGTGCTTTACCACAGAAGAGATGAGGAATACAGGAGAAACACTTTACTAAGTTGAAACGTTTTCATAACCTCTTTGATAATAAGAATGTAATGAATCATGATAACTGTGCATGGTAACTGCAGATAAGGTCCTAAAACAACGATTGAATTGTGACCAAAATTCATAGGCTATTTCTAGTACTGTGTATCGAAGATTTAATGAAACCTGATAAGCCAATGGTCCTCATCCTCACTGTACTCAAGACAGATGTACAGGAAAAACTTTACTTTTCAAGGTCAATGTTCACTCAGCCAAAAATGACTGTATCACAACACAATTGTTATACGTTTCCATGGCAGTCATATTCACAAATGTACTCTGCCTTCTCTCTGTCTATTATTTTTCTACCCTCTCTTTCTCTTTATCTCTGCCCGCTATTCAACCCTGGCCTCTCACCATCTCTTACTTCTCTCCCACTAATTTTCATATAAAACAACCCCCCCCCCCTTTTCTCTCTCACTTCTGTCTCTGTGGTGCGATACCACAGTTTTTTGCATGTTTCCTACAGCCAACACACTGAAAGCCTATGAACATGAGATAGGCAATAGTTCGTTGGTGCTAGTGTTATAGTTTATGTAACAGCTCCAATTTAGCCTTGCATACCTCACTCAGTAGGTTAACATATCATACACCATTAATGCAACAGCATTAATGACACACGAAACTGTCAATACATCTCAATACATCTCGGGGAAAAACGTTATGCTTTTATGAGGGGTCATATATTCTGCAGGTATTGTGCATTTTATTTAGAAGTATATTGAACAAAAATATATGCAACATGCAATAATTTCAACGATTTACTGAGTTACAGTTCATATAAGGAAATCAGTTAACTGAAATAAATAAATTAGGCCATAATCTACAGATTTTACATGACTGGGCAGGGGTGCAGTCATAGGTGGGCCTGGGGTGGCATAGGCCCATCCACTTGGGAGCCAACCCAGCCAATCAGAATTCGTTTTTTCACACAAAAGGGCTTTACTACAAACAGAAATACTCCTCAGTTTCATCAGCTGTCCGGGTGGCTGGTCTCAGATGATCCCACAGGTGAAGAAGCCGGGTGTGGAGGTCCTGGTCTGGTGTGGTTACACATGGTGTGTGTTTGAGGCCGGTTCAACGTACTGCCAAATTCTCTAAAACAATGTTTGAGGCAGCTTATGGTAAAGGAATTAACATTCAATTCTGACAACAGCTCTGGTGGACATTCCTGGCAGTGGCATGCCAATTGCAAACTCACTCAAAACTTGAGGCATTATGTTGTGTGACAAAATTGCACATTTTAGAATGGCCACTAAATTGTCCCCAGCACAGAGTGAACCTGTGTAATGATCATGCTTTTTAATCAGCTTCTTTATATGCCACACCTGTCAGGTGGATTGATTGTCTTGGTAATGGAGAAATGCACACTAACAGGGATGTAAACAAATTTGTGCACAAAATTAGCTTTTTGTGCACAAGGACATTTCTGGGATCTTTTATTTCAGCTCATGAAACATAGGACCAACACTTTACATGTTGCGTTTACATTTTTGTTCAGTATAATTGAATATATATATAAATCAGCACTTCGGTGACACTCAAACCTTTTCAGTGATCTGAGCGTTGAATTGTCTAACCTGAATTCAGATTATTTCAGTCAGTGGCGAAAGGGTGTGGCATGGTGGCAAGGTGCCCAACGTCTCTTGTTTCTCCGGCAGCCTCTGGCGTGATAGAAACCAGACAACCACACGAACGATAGGCCTAGCGTTCCCCTTGGATACAAGTCACCAGATTCATATCTCTCACCTTTCACTTCCCTCCGGTTCATGGTTACTCATCACACAAACACTATTCATTATTTACGACACGAAGGAGACAATGTAGAACGTTTTCTACATTTCTACAACTACATTTTACTACCCGAAACATTACCATGATTTCAGTAACACGTGTGGTTACAAAAGTTATGTTTTTTTTTAAAGTCCTTGATTAATAAATTTCACTGGAAAAAGTCCCAATAGCCTATGTAATTCAATATTATTCTATAGCTACCTTTTGGTACATATATACTACTATACATATAACAACAAAGCTAGATACATGCAAGTGGTTTTGCTTTCAAATTAAAAGAAGCTTTAATTGAGAAACCCAACATTATTGTTGCATTGGGTAGGCCTACAGAATAACATTCTTTAGATGTAAATCGCGGTTTAGCCATATTGCTTGGCGATGGGCATGCTTGTGTTATGATCAGTCAACAGAGCATCATGTGCGCTACAAAGCGTTCATGGCGTCCCCTCCTTTCATTTTTGGGATCTGTGTATTCAATTACATAAAATTACATGGTTGCAACTATTTGTGGTCTTAAATGTTTCTTTGTAAATTGGGAACTAAGCTCCAGCGAAGGGTAGCAAGCAACAACAACAAAGCAACTATTTCGGGATTAGACAAAACATTGCAGCGCGTATCCTTTGTCAGTGTGAATGCAACCTCATGCATAGACTGCTCTAAACCTCGGCGTTATTTGGCTATGTATTTACGATGCTTACCCTTCATCCAGGTGACAAGTGGCTCCGCAGCTCGCCATCCTCGCCACCATTATGTGCCCTTTGAGGAACTTTCGCTGTAGGTTTTGTTTTGGTCGTTTTGCTTCACCTTCGTGAGGTTTCGTTATAGCACCTGCCTGTATCTCTGTCAGCGATCATCTCCTTTTAAAACCATACCTTAAAGACGACGTAAGACTCAGCGCAGCCCTCGTGGTTCACTTTGTTATGATTTACAAATGTTTTTGTAGGCATAATCAAAACTGTTTCTATTCAATAGGTCAAATATCATTTTACGTACAAAGTAATTTCGCCAAAAACAGAGCTCTCAAAACAAATACACTCTCCCGTAGTAGGCCTAGGCTTAGTATTTGTAACATCGGCTAGTTTATCTAACGATAATCTACATTTGAGTTTAGGCAAAAATATGCTGATCTTACTACCATGTTTTTCAATGGATGTCTCATTGTCAACAATTACAAATGATTTACAGATCGCTGCACCTAGCGCAGCCCTGGAGCAATTACAACGCTCACGAACTGCTCAGTGGGAGGAGTATATTATCCCGCCTTTAGTTTGGGTCCGCTTCTTCATCTAAACAAGACGCATGGCTGCATGGCCCTTCTAGGTTTCTTTCCCGTCAAGGCTGATCCATGACAACTGTCTGATTACTATGGGGGGGAGATAAAATATGTACCATAAGGAAGATTATCTGGCCGGCCAATATTATTTAAATGATCAAAGATGACTAATGTTTACAGCTTTCATGCTCAAATACGGCTACTGATAGGGAAATAAAGTCATCCTGCTGCCTGCATTGTATTAAATGGTCAGAACCTTTGATATCCAGGCGTTACATTGTAGATATTTCTCACAATTTGTTTGTAACGTATCTTTCCAAAGTAGGTCACGTCAAAAGGTAACTTTTTTTGCGGGAAAATATAAACACGTAAGGCTGCAGTTCACGAAACCAACCACTAGATACCGCAATCTACAATAAAACAAATACACAAAATTGCACTATCATGTTCAGTTGCCAATGAAGGTTTCAGTCAGCTATTTCTTGATCACATGCAGGGGCGTTGCCAAAAAAAACTACCGGGCCCCTAACATAGAAATCAGAATGTTTCAGATTAAAATAACGTACTGAACAATATGTGTTATTAAATGTACTAACTATAAGCTTCTGCTGCTCTATACTATAATTGTGCAGATTCAAGTTTCCACCTTCATCCTTTGCCTATATTAACAGTAATGCAAACATTTTTGATTCCTAATGTTAACAAAAAACAGTCTGTGTCATGAGGTTATTATTATGCTTTATTATAAATAACTACACAATTGGTGACTTATTTTTTTACATGGTATTGTAGTCAGTTTTAATGAAGAAATTACCATTGGTCCATGTTTCAGATTAAAGAATTGATTTCCAGTTCTTCTTCCCTATGCATAATTCCTACATATATGGCTAAATAAAATACCCAAAATCAAATAAATCCTATACTATGTGGACTGCAGGCATAAATCTGGTACCTACAGAAAACAAGCATCTGTGAAATTGCAACTGTAGTATCAAGACATTATGTGGGCATTCCTGAGTAAATTCAACAGGAGATAAACCATTGCAGAAAATACTCTGAAATAGTATCCCCGGGCAGGCTTGGGTAGAACAGGTTAAGGCATTTGTCCTTGTGTTTGTTCCCTGTAAACAAAACTCAGGTTACACTGCACCAAGAGCCCAGTGTCAAGCCTTATTGTGAGCAAACTCATTTATGTCTTTAAAGTAACATTTTCTAGCTAACTGGTTTTCATTTGAAAGGATGGCAAGGCGGTTCAACTGGTCTTGGCATATTGTAAATCTTAGATAGTTCTTTATAAGTTTCAGCTTACTGAAGGCACATTCACCTCCAGCAACTGTTACAGGCATTGTAAAGAATATTCGCAGTGCAATGCACACCTCTCCAAAAATGCTCTGTAGTTGCATCTTGTGGATGGCATTTAGGAGCTCTACAGGAGAAAGACCATCTGAAAAAGTGGCACCATATATCTTCTTTATATGTCGCACTTCATTTTCAAATCCATCAGTGAGATCTTTGGAGTACTTGTTTCTCAATTTGTGGCAAAATAACAAAACCAAATTTGTGTAAGTATTTGTGAAAACTCCTTGCATATTGCTGCAATCGTGTAGAACCGCATGTCCAAATGACTGATTATACTATCCAGAGCCACATAAAACACTGTGTTGTGAAATCCAGTGTCTGACTTCTGTTCATTTGCTATGTCATCTTCAGTCTCATCAAGGAAACGGTTTCTTTTTTCTGGCAGCTCCTCTGTTCACTGTGAAAATGAGTAGTTACACTCATTACACTTTTCTTAACTCCTGTTCTGAGCATCTGAGATTTACTATGCAATCTGATACACGTCAAATCAGTTTTCTTGATCTTCTGATCTTGTGTGAAGATAATGTTCTATACACTGATCTTTACAGGAAGCCTACTGATCGTAACAGTTTGTTGAGGGCTGATAGTTGTCACCCACTTCCCTTGAAAAATAGTTTGCCCTACAGCCAATTCTGTCGAATCAAAAGAATTTGCAAAAAACAATCCGATTTCGACAGAAATATGGCTGAGACGCAAAGAAAGTTCAAGGAGAGGGGCTACAAGATCAGATTAATATTACCATTGAGAAAATTCTAAACAAAACGAGACATGACCTTTTTCAAGGTCAGTCTCGCAAAAAGACGCATTCTTTTGTTCTAACTATCCGCTATTCAAAGTGCTCTGAACAAATTAAGGGAATTGTTCACAAACATTGGCACATCCTAAAATCCGATGATAGTCTCGGTAATGTGTTTTCGGACCTTCCCTTGGTCGTATTCTCGCGGTGCAGAAATCTCAGAGACCAATTGGTAAACTCTGATTTACCACCCCAAAATATTCCTGAACAACGTCTATTTGCGCCCCTACTGGATGGAAATTACAAATGTAATGGCTGTGCTCAATGCAATGGCACTTATAAATGTAGATCCTTCAAACACCCACAAACAGGGAAATCGATCCCAATAAAAGGTGTTATTACGTGCTCCACTAAGGCAGTTATTTATCTTATAACTTGTCCTTGTGGTAAAAATGATGTAGGTAAAACAAAGCGCGAATTAAAAGTACGTATCTCAGAGCATCGTAGCACCATTAGGTGTAAAAACGTTACTTATCCAGTTGCGGCCCACTTCTTGGAGGCAGGCCACTCGATTTTGTCTCTGCGTTATATTGGCATCGAACATGTCACCCTCCCTAGGAGAGGGGTGACCTTGATAATTTATTGTTAAAACGAGAGGCTGCCTGGATCTTTAATTTAAAGACCCTTGCGCCCTTCGGTCTCAACGTAGACTTTGATCTTAAGCCATTCTTGTGATTATTGTGACTTTGCCATTGTAATTGTTTGTAAACTTGTGTAGTCAAATTAATCTATGATCGTATGCTATCAATTAGTTGTTTGTATGCTGTTCTTTGTATGACATTTTAATATTAGATTATTAACCAATGATAATAGGCCACTCTTGGCCATGATTACAGACACCTGTGTCTTTTGACACTATATTAACAAGTCATCCTGCAGTGTTTGTGATTATACCCTGATGAAGACAGCTTGGCTGTCGAAAACGTTGGTATTACATTTTTGCATCTGAGCTCCTAGAGTGTGCAGCTCTCTTTTATTTTCAAAACACTCATTTCACATGCCACATTGGAGGCTTCTACCTGCAGAGCATCCCATTGATTACGCAGAGCCTGTATTTCTTCCTGTAGTGCCTCAATGTCAGCTGCTTCAGTGTCCAGAGAAATATTTCCTGACTGAATAATTAGGCTTCTATTCTCAATACACTGCAAAACATTAACCCAGAAAGTGAGCAGGAAGATTGCCTTGAAAGACATGAAGTAGCTTTTCAGACCATTTGCCTCAGATTTGGCTTCGTTTGTCAGGCTACAGGAGGCAAGAAGCATGTCTAGGGCATTGATGATAGACGGTAAACAAGTTGCCACTGGTCGGACCGCAGCAATACGCGCACTCCTTCACGTGTCTGAAAGACAGTTAAGACAGCAGCCAGTCTTTTCCTTGAGAATGGCCCATCGCTCTGAGCTGGCACTAAACTGATTGTAAAGACGATACACAGCCAAAAAAGGTTGATACTTCTGGGCACGACTGAGCTGCATGTATACACACAAGATTAAGAGTATGGGAGGCACACAGTGTGTATGTGGCCAGTGGAATCTTTTCCAGTATATGTGCTTGAACTACCTTCACTTTCCCTGACATATTTGCACCATTATCATAGCAGATTGCTGTGACCGAGTATGAACGAGAAGATGCAATCTATTAAAGTATTGTTTTCCAAACCCTTTGACCACATATTCCTATGAACACGTTTTGGCTCTCAGGGCTGAGGTAATGAGTCAGTCGTGCTCCATTCTTTTTGTCCCCAACTTTCTGTAAGTGCTCACATAATAGTGGGTCATAATTTGACAACAGTTCCAGTAAGTCTAGGTAATGTCCATTATACACATCAAGATTGAGGGATTTCCCCCAGAATGGCAGATTCCTAGATGCTAAGTACAGTATCACATCCAAAATCCTTTATAGAAGTGCTCTGTGTTTATACATTTCTGACTGGATTTGTTACTACAGCTGACTGTCTATACCTGTAGCTGTTACAGTATGCTGCAGATTTTTCAATTTCAAGTAACAGTTCTTGTGAGACACCATCCTCATGCTCTGATAGTTTGTCATACATTCTCCACCATTTCACTGATGAGATCTTAAAGACATCCTTACTATTCAGAGAACTGGGTGATGGTTTACTTTGCTCATGAGAAAAAAAGAACACATGGAATGCAACATAATGCCTTTACACTCTTACTATAAAAAAGCCAGTCCCTCTGCACCTTTTCTCTTCCGTTTGCTGACTTACTGTAAATAGTTGGGGAATGGCTTGCCTTCTGAGTCTGGGGGCATGATTTTATACAGTTCTGTCTCCTCACCACACCTGTTGGCTAGTCTGCAAACAATAGCTTCTCTTTCATGGTCTTGTACATTCTCTGGCCACAGTGTTGGATCATCTAAAACCTCATCTTCTTCACTTCGAATCTGTCCATACTCTTCCTTTGCCTTATTACTTGCTTGTTTAGTCTCTTCTGTCACTCCTTCACTGGCATTGCCGCTATTCTTTAACTCCTCTTCCTCTATCAATCTGTCTGACAGCTTTCTGCTGAGATTCTGCCTACCTGGAGCTCTCTAGGCACTAGGACGTTAGTAAACAAAGGGAATTTTAGGTATAATGTTTGCTCTTACAAAAGGTTACCATACTAAAAATATACTACTGAAATATTTATTTTTTAATAGTATACATATCAAATATACTACGAATTTGAGTGTCTAAGTTACCATGTGCCTAACTTTACAATTTAAAAAATTGTCTAGTTATGCTGCTTCTGCTACAAAACATCTGCCTAACCTCCAAGGTCTGCTGTTTCAACTTCATGTAGTAAGTTAGACACATGTTGGGATCTTTGTCTACAGCGGTAACGTTAGTAGTAACATCTACAGTATTGATAGGTAAGCTACATGTTAGGTTTTCATTCGAGTCTAGCTAGCTAACAAATATCACGCAAATATTGGGGAATACAGTTATAATATCTAATTAGCTAGCCATAGCTGGTAGCTATCATGATCATGTTAATAATTACTGCTCTGACCGAGCCGAGTGAGTCCACGGTAGGCAGCTAGCTACGTGTAGCTATCAAGCTAGCCATATTGGCTAGCTAGGCTACTCAGTTCGACAGGCCGTCTGCACTGACTTACCACTCAAATCTTTCTCCTCATTTTTTTTCTGGAGAAAAAAAGCAGTGAGTAATTTTTTCTCTCCAGAATTTTGCTGTCTCTGTTTCCTTTCTCTCCTTTTCTGAAAACCCTACTTCGTTTTTGAGGGGGGCAAACCGGTTATCTCTCGTCAATGCTTAGCCTGCATTCCGGAGCAACTGTCAGATCAGCTGTATTTTTTTCTCGTCCTGGAGAATGGACCCAACCATGTGCATTATGGGGGGTTACAAACGGGTGGTTGAGTAGAGATGCCTGATCTGATTATGGTGATATGTTTTAATTTTCATCACAGATTTTTTTGTCTAACATTTTTCAAATGATAAACAAAGAATTATCTAAACATTTAGGGGCCTCTACCAGGCTAGGGTACATTACTTCCATAGAAAAGGCTGTGTCTGATATAAGTCAACAGCTCTTAATGGCCATGATCAGAAAAATATATATATCTAATCACAGGCCCAGTCTATTCTACAGAGTGAGAGTGTGCTGTGTGTGGGTGCCCCCCTCCCCTCCCCAGCTCTTTCTCCTGTTTCTCTGTGTGATGTCCAGGGACAGAGGAATGAGTGCAGGATCAAGGGCTTTCCTATTGATCTGGTGCTCATTTAGAGCAGATGAGTGGATCTCCTCTTCCATCTCTCCCTCTGTGGGACTACAGTTATTATTTGTATTTGTATTTTATTTAACCGTTATTTAACTAGGCAAGTCAGTTAAGAACAAATTCTTATTTGCTATGACGGCCTACCCCAGTCAAACCCTAACGACGCTGGGCCAATTGTGCGCCCCACTATGGGACTCCCGTTCACGGCCAGTTGTGATACAGCCTGGAATCTAACCAGGGTCTGAAATGCAGTGCCTTAGACCACTGTGCCATTCCGGAGCCCCAATACTTACAGATACTGTGCATGGTGTGTTTGTGTGTTTGTGTGTCTGTGTGTGTGTGTGCATGTGTATGTATATATACAGTGGGGCAAAAAAGTATTTAGTCAGCCACCAATTGTGCAAGTTCTCCCACTTAAAAAGATGAGAGAGGTCTGTAATTTTCATCATAAGTACACTTCAACTATGACAGACAAAATGAGGGGAAAAAGTCCAGAAAATCACATTGTAGGATTTTTTATGAATTTATTTGCAAATTATGGTGGAAAATAAGTTTTTGGTCACCTACAAACAAGCAAGATTTCTGGCTCTCACAGACCTGTAACTTCTTTAAGAGGCTCCTCTGTCCTCCACTCGTTACCTGTATTAATGGCACCTGTTTGAACTTGTTATCAGTATAAAAGACACCTGTCCACAACCTCAAACAGTCACACTCCAAACTCCACTATGGCCAAGACCAAAGAGCTGTCAAAGGACACCAGAAACAAAATTGTAGACCTGCACCAGGCTGGGAAGACTGAATCTGCAATAGGTAAGCAGCTTGGTTTGAAGAAATCAACTGTGGGAGCAATTATTAGGAAATGGAAGACATACAAGACCACTGATAATCTCCCTCGATCTGGGGCTCCACGCAAGATCTAACCCCGTGGGGTCAAAATGATCACAAGAACGGTGAGCAAAAATCCCAGAACCACACGGGGGGGGCCTAGTGAATGACCTGTAGAGAGCTGGGACCAAAGTAACAAAGCCTACCATCAGCAAGGGCATTGGAGATGAAACGTGGCTGGGTCTTTCAGCATGACAATGATCCCAAACACACCGCCCGTTCAATGAAGGAGTGGCTTTGTACGAAGCATTTCAAGGTCCTTTTGTGGCCTAGCCAGTCTCCAGATCTCAACCCCATAGAAAATCTTTGGAGGGAGTTGAAAGTCCTTGTTGCCCAGCAACAGCCCCAAAACATCACTGCTCTAGAGGAGATCTGCATGGAGGAATGGTTCAAAATACCAGCAACAGTGTGTGAAAACCTTGTGAAGACTTACAGAAAACGTTTGACCTCTGTCATTGCCAACAAATGGTATATAACAAAGTATTGAGATAAACTTTTGTTATTGACCAAATACTTATTTTCCACCATAATTTGCAAATAAATTAATTAAAAATCCTACAATGTGATTTTCTGGATTTTCTTCCCTCATTTTGTCTGTCATAGTTGAAGTGTACCTATGATGAAAATTACAGGCCTCTCTCATCTTTTTAAGTGGGAGAACTTGCACAATTGGTGGCTGACTAAATACTTTTTTGCCCCACTGTATATGTGTGTGTGTGTGTGTGTGTGTGTGTGTGTGTGTGTGTGTGTGTGTGTGTGTGTGTGTGTGAGTGAGTGCAACGACAGCAGTGACAGAGAGTTGGAACGAACCGGGTGACCACAGATAAAGTATACAGGTCAACAACCCTACAGGGAGAACTCAGCTCCTCAATGCAGGGACAAGACACACATGGAGCTGAGGCTGAATCAATACCCTGCCTGCCTGAGCTGCTGTGGTGGGGGAATCCAGAGAGGAGAGGAGACCTGAGTGGAGACCGGGGGGAGAGGGAGAGGCCTCTGGCTGCTCTGAGTGCTCTGTAATCTGTGTTAATGTACAGGGGCAAGGGAGAGGGCTCTCAATCCAGTGAAGTTGCAATCTCGTCCATTCATACTTCTCATCTGGTATAGAGGAACAGGGGAGAGGATTATACACAAAGGCTGGGTCTTAATCCAGTGACGTTGTTCTCATCCACTCCCTCACCTGATGCTCACTCAGGGAAATCCACCTGTCAAACACACAGTCACAGTTGTCTGAGGGGACGTCTATAGTATCTGCTGGTCTGGTGAAACACTACAGTAAGATTGCAATTGTTTGAG
Organism: Oncorhynchus tshawytscha; assembly: GCF_018296145.1. Taxonomy (NCBI): domain Eukaryota; kingdom Metazoa; phylum Chordata; class Actinopteri; order Salmoniformes; family Salmonidae; genus Oncorhynchus; species Oncorhynchus tshawytscha. Next base: position 29,407,064 of record NC_056442.1, read on the forward strand.
TAAATCCATGTAAAAATACCAACGGACTGGATGTGGATTGGAAACATTCTGTATCGATTCCAACAACTAAGTATGTGAGTAGATAAGTATAATGCATTGAGACAGGGCCCCTGGAACAAGGAATAAGCCTTTGTTTGAATGCTAAAGCAGCGGTGGGTAAGACAGGGCTTTTTTAGGGATGGACAGACCTGTTTGGAAAGGATGATGTCACCTACTCTAGGGGGTTAATTTGACCCTTGCCGCTATCCCATTATCACACACACACACAGGCATACAGACACACAGGGGGTCACATGCACAGACACACACATTATACATAACGAGGTATCCTCTTACTGTGGAGATGAGGGGTGTTGTTTCCTCTTCCATTATATAGCCCAGGGTTAATGATCACATAACACTGAATAAAAGACCCAGGCCTGCTGCACCCCTAAACACAGCTAGCTATAGACCGTCTGACAAACACCTTCACATAGACAGAGTATCGCAGAGGGTCTGGACAGGATCCAGTCTTTTCAGTATAGAGATGAGCATGAGTCATGTCTCACAGTGCTGAAGCTTACCGGTTGAGATATCCTCATAACAAAAGAGAGAGAGAGAGAGAGAGAGAGAGAGATACAGTACATATTTTAAGTGTGCAGGCCCATGCATGGGCTCTTTAAGTGAGACGCCAGAGTCGGTCCCCAGATTATCTTTAAGTTATGTTTCATATGTCAACTTTATGTTTATGGAGCTGACTTGTGGCATTCATGCAGTTATATGTGTGTCCCGGGGGCTGTGTGTGTGTGGATATGACACCTACACACTTGGACTTTGGCAACACTCTCTCTCCCACCACAGAGGACTGGCTTTAATTGTTGTGCATATTAACAGATTTCCTGTCTCTTGGCGTCTGTAAAAAAGGGATGGAAGGATGGAGACCGTAATTTAGGAAGGAAGAAAAAAGAGAGAAATGCAAGTCAGCATGGTCCCAAGGGAACTTTGATGTGAGTAACTCAACCCTCTCTCACCCTCCCTCACAAACACACAACTTACATTTCCCCCCCTTTCCCACTGCATCTCTCTCTCTCTCTCTCTCTCTCTTTGTCTCTCTCTGACTTCCTCTTTCCTTCTCTATCATCTCTCTCTCTCTCTCTGTTGTTGTTTCTATGTTTCTGAGCCCTCAGGGAAGTTGATGCGTTCGTTCACAGAGGCGAACGTGGGATGAGTCCCAGTATGGGACGTGGGCGTTGGGTGGACAAGACACGGATGAGGGATGCAGTCTGGCCCCTTTGGACCCCTCCATGTGTGAGTTAACTCAGCGTAAGCAGGGGGTCAAAAGTCCCTGAATCCTGAATCCTAACACATGGGGAAGAATATCCTAAATTTAACCACCAGTGAGAGTATATACACTGCTCAAAAAAATAAAGGGAACACTAAAATAACACATCCTAGATCTGAATGAATGAAATATTCTTATTAAATACTTTTTTCTTTACATAGTTCAATGTGCTGACAACAAAATCACACAAAAATTATCAATGGAAATCAAATTTATCAACCCATGGAGGTCTGGATTTGGAGTCATACTCAAAATTAAAGTGGAAAACCACACTACAGGCTGATCCAACTTTGATGTAATGTCCTTAAAACAAGTCAAAATGAGGCTCAGTAGTGTGTGTGGCCTCCACGTGCCTGTATGACCTCCCTTCCACGCCTGGGCATGCTCCTGATGAGGTGGCGGATGGTCTCCTGAGGGATCTCCTCCTAGACCTGGACTAAAGCAACCGCCAACTCCTGGACAGTCTGTTGGTGGATGGAGCGAGACATGATGTCCCAGATGTGCTCAATTGGATTCTGGTCTGGGGAACGGGCGGGCCAGTCCATAGCATCAATGCCTTCCTCTTGCAGGAACTGCTGACACACTCCAGCCACATGAGGTCTAGCATTGTCTTGCATTAGGAGGAACCTAGGGCCAACCGCACCAGCATATGGTCTCACAAGGGGTCTGAGGATCTCATCTCGGTACCTAATGGCAGTCAGGCTACCTCTGGCGAGCACATGGAGGGCTATGCGGCCCTCCAAAGAAATGCCACCCCACACCATGACTGACCCACCGCCAAACCGGTCATGCTGGAGGATGTTGCAGGCAGCAGAATGTTCTCCACGGCGTCTCCAGACTCTGTCACGTCTGTCACATGTGCTCAGTGTGAACCTGCTTTCATCTGTGAAGAGCACAGGGCGCCAGTGGCGAATTTGCCAATCTTGGTGTTCTCTGGCAAATGCCAAATGTCCTGCACGGTGTTGGGCTGTAAGCACAACCCCCACCTGTTGACGTCGGGCCCTCATACCACCCTCATGGAGTCTGTTTCTGACCGTTTGAGCAGACACATGCACATTTGTGGCCTGCTGGAGGTCATTTTGCAGGGCTCTGGCAGTGCTCCTCCTGCTCCTCCTTGCACAAAGGCGGAGGTAGCGGTCCTGCTGCTGGGTTGTTGCCCTCCTATGGCCTCCTCCACGTCTCCTGATGTACTGGGCTGTCTCCTGGTAGCGCCTCCATGCTCTGGACACTACGCTGACAGACACAGCAAACCTTCTTGCCACAGCTCGCATTGATTTGCCATCCTGGATGAGAGGCACTATCTGAGCCACTTGTGTGGGTTGTAGACTCCGTCTCATGCTACCACTAGAGTGAAAGCACCGCCAGCATTCAGAAGTGACCAAAACATCAGCCAGGAAGCATAGGAACTGAGAAGTGGTCTGTGGTCACCACCTGCAGAACCACTCCTTCATTGGGGGTGTCTTGCTAATTGCCCATAATTTCCACCTGTTGTCTATTCTATTTGCACAACAGCATGTGAAATTTATTGTCAATCAGTGTTGCTTCCTAAGTGTACAGTTTGATTTCACAGAAGTGTGATTGACTTGGAGTTACATTGTGTTGTTTAAGTGTTCCCTTTATTTTTTGAGCAGTGTATATGCATGGGCTTACGTGTGTAGCCTAGGCTCTGAGTCATCTGCAGCTGGATGTGTAGGTAGACTGCCAGAGTACCTGATTGGGGGTGAGGGTGTTCCTGTGCTCGGGTGGTTTTAGGGGCTTTCTACGCCCCGGAACGGCTGTGTCTACTTCTGCCCACTCAACTCCCTCTGACAGGATTTTCCCCCACTAAATCTATCCCGTCCCGGTGAGTTTGTGTGAGTTAGTGAATTGTTTCTCCAGGCCATGGAATCCCCCTCTGGTGGGTCTTATCTCACTGTGTGGGTGAAAGAGAGCTTCAGTAATTAAGAAGACCTGATGAGCATGTCTCTCTCCGTGTGTTCCCCCTCCCTATCATTAGGTAGTGACTCTCCACTCAGTGAGGGTGGCTGACATGTAGGAAATGACATCATCTTATCCTATTCAATGTGCAGGAACAATGACCACAGATGATCTTTAGCAACAGGTCAGACAGGATCACCTCTTTTACCATCATGGACTGTCTTTGAGCTTCATTTTACTGTGCATATGTTCTGCCTCTTTAAAAGTTAGAAAATATCTCAAAGTACAGTAAACTCTTGAACAAACAACATTAACAAACTTATTCAATGTTTAATATGGGTCAATCTGAACAGCTTTCCCTGACAGAAAAATTGCCATTTGAGAGACAAAGAGCTTGTACTCTGTGGTTTCTGGGGGAAATCTTCAAAGAGTCTTCCCCCAACTGGGCTGTGATTCCTGGCGGACACTGGCTGCCTGGCTCTGGCAACCCAAACAGACCAGGGAGACAAGGGAGAGAGGAGAGGACGGGAGAGAGAGAGAGGGGTGAGAAACGGGAGGACAGCACAGACAGGTGTGGCAGGTGTATGTGTGTGTGTGTGTGTGTGTGTGTGTGTGTCACAGTGTGTCACAGTGTGTCACAGTGTGTGTGTGTGTGTGTGTCATAGTGTGTGTGTGTCACAGTGTGTATGTGTGTCCCCATGCACAAACAGAATTTAGCCCAGCAAGGCCAGATGTGGCAGGAAGGAGAAACAGATGATGTGTGTGTGAGCCAGAGAGAATTGACACACTAAAAGAGAGAGAGAAACCGATAGACAGCGATAGAGAGTTTGTGCGTGTGTATGCATGCTTGTGTGAGAGAGAGATACTGTAATGGTTCTTTATTGAAAGAGAAATGTGTTTTACATGCTCTGTCAGGAGGAGAGGATGGTGGTGTCTCTTACAGCAGAGATCAAGAGAAAGGAAAACACAGACAGATAGAGGCAGAGAGACTTTTATTGAATGTCAAGCTGTCACTTCTGCTCACAACAACAAAGTCGTCAATATTCCTGTATATACAGTGCATACGGAAAGTATTCAGACCCCTTTACTTTTCCCACATTTTGTTACGTTACAGCCGTATTCTAAAATTGATTAAATCATTTTTTTCCCTCATCAATCTACACACAATACCTTTAATGAAAAAGCAAAAACAGGTTTTGTGAAACTTTTGCTTATTACTGTGTTTTTTTAAAGGGAAATATCACATTAACATAAGTATTCAGACCCTTGACTCAGTACTTTGTTGAAGCACCTTTGGCAGCGATTACAGCCTCAAGTCTTCTTGGGTATGACGCTACTAGCTTAGCACACCTGTATTTGGGGAGTTTCTCCCATTTTTCTCTGCAGATCTTCTCAAGCATTGTCCGGTTGGATGGGAGTGTCGCTGCACAGCAATTTTCAGGTCTCTCCAGACATGTTAGATCGGGTTCAAGTCCGGGCTCTGGCTGGGTCACTCAAGGACATTAATACACTTGTCCCGAAGCCACTCTTGCTTTGTCTTGGCTGTGTGCTTCAAATCAAATGTTGTTAGTCACATGCACCGAATAAAACAGGTGTAGACCTTACAGTGAAATGCTTACTTACAAGCCCCTAACCGACAGTGCAGTTAAAATCACAGAGTCTTCCGGTACTGCTGGTGCTCTCATGCATGTTTCAGTGTTATTTGCCTCAAAGCGAGCATAGAAGTAGTTTAGCTCGTCCGGTAGACTCGTGTCACTGGGCAGCTCTCGGCTGTGCATCCCTTTGTAGTCTGTAATGGTTTGCAGTCCCTGCCACATCCGACTACCATCAGGGTTGGTGTAGTACTACTCGTTCTTGGTCCTGTATTGACGCTTTACTTGTTTGATGGTTCGTCGGAGGGCATAGCGGGATTTCTTATAAGCTTCCGGGTTAGAGTCCCGCTCCTTGAAAGCGGCAGCTCTAGCCTTTAGCTCAGTGCGGATGCTGCCTTTAATCCATGGTTTCTGGTTGGGGTATGTACTGTACGTACGGTCACTGTGGGAACGACATCATCGATGCACTTATTGATGAAGCCAATGACAGATGTGGTGTACTCCTCAATGCCATTGGAGGAATCGCGGAAAATGTTCCAGTCTGTGCTAGCAAAACAGTCCTGTAGCTTAGCATCTGCTTCATCTGACCACTTTTTTATTGATCTAGTCAGTGGTGCTTCCTGCTTTAATTTTTAAGGTTTTCATCAAGGATCTGCATTAAGGTTTTCATCAAGGATCTCTCTGTACTTTGCTCCGTTCATTTTTCCCTCAAACCTGACTAGTCTCCCAGTCCCTGCTGCTGAAAAACATCCCCACAACATGATGCTGCCACCACCATGCTTCATCGTAAGGATGGTGCCAGGTTTCCTCCAGACGTGATGCTTGGCATTCATGCCAAAGAGTTCAATCTTTGTTTCATCAAACCAGAGAATCTTGTTTCTCATGGTTCGAGAGTCCTTTAGGTGCCTTTTGGCAAACTACAAGCAGGCTGTCATGTGCCTTTTACTGAGGAGTGGCTTCGGTCTGGCCACTCTACCATAAACACTTGATTGGTGGAGTGCTGCAGAGATGGTTGTCCTTCTGTGATTTTCTCCCATCTCCTCAGAGGAACTCTGGAGCTCTGTCAGAGTGTCCATTGGGTTCTTGGGCACCTCCCTTTCCAAGGACCTTCTCCCCCGATTGCTCAGTTTGGCATGGTGGCCAGCTCTAGGAAGAGTATTGGTGGTTCCAAACTTCTTCCATTTAAGAATGATGGAGGCCACTGTGTTCTTGGGGACATTCAATGCTTCAGAATTGTTTTTGTACCCAGACCTGTGCCTCGACACAATCCTGTCTCTGAGCTCTACGGACAATTCTTTCAACCTCATGGTTTGGTTTTTGCTCTGACATGCACTGTCAACTGCGGGACCTTATATAGACAGGTGTGTGCCTTTCCAAATCATGTCCAATTAATTGAATTTACCACAGGTGGACTTGTAAAACCATCTTAAGGATGATCAACGAAGACAAGACGCACCTGAGTTCAATTTCAAGTCTCACAGCAAAGGGTCTGAATACTTATGTAAATCAGCCATTTCTGTTTTTGATTTATAATATGTTAGCAAAAATAGATTGATGAGGATTTAAAAAAAATGTAATCCATTTTAGAATGGAAAGGGGTCTGAATACTTTCCGAATGCACTGTATACAGTGGCGATTTGAGCATTTTAGCAACAAAAAAAATACAAATACTGGGATGCATGCCAGCAAAGCCACAACACTAAACAATATATTAATTGCACTATAACGGGGACAAACAGTGCCCATAAACTGTCAGGGCCTACATAAAGCTGTCCCAACATCAGTCCCAACATCTTACCACTGCTACACCTGGCTATCAGCGGAGCCTTGTCTGGCAGCGAAACAGTTCATTCAGCCTCATTTACTGCCTTTTAAAATCACATAGCGTATATGCCTGACTTACTTAAACAAATGTGGTTTCTAATGACAATTGATATGTACAAACTATGGCATAAGGGGACAACAAGCGGATAAGAGGCAATCCGTGATTTCGATTAAGACATTAATGAGCAATCTAGGACGGACGTAGTCAATATAACTTTTTGTTTAGCACTTTTGAAATGCAGCTGCTCAGAATTCAGAACATGGGCCATTCTTACAGTGTTCTCCCTGTACACCAAGTCAGAACCGTAGGATACATAAAGGGGGCATATAAGCAGACAATGAAAGCTCTTACAAAATTTGATGATTACATTTCTCTAAAACAGGTTATAGGCTACATGTGCACCACCAAGTCAGAACATTAGCAAAATGAAGAGTAAATATACTTTGGTATAATTTGGTAAATATACCAAATTATTAGGGTGAGGCACATGGGCTACTAACAGCTTGCTACACAATATACACTTAGTATTACTTTCTTAGCTATAGTATACGTATCTCCCTGGCATATTACATAATTTATGCAGCAGCATACAATACATTTTTGTACTCACCATGTTATGCTGTGATCACTTGAACAGGAAGGTGGCACGGCAGTCCTTCGTTGTCAAATTATTTCATCAAAGTCTGGCATTCTCTGGATTTATGGTGCTTTCAAGACAACTGGGAACTCTGAAAAAAACAAGTTCAACTCATGATGACGTCATTGATCTTCAGGTCATAGCTCTAGAAAGAGACCAAAGCTCCCGATTTACAGTTCCGAGTTGGATGACCGCTCAAAACGTATTTCCCAGCTGTCGGAATTCCCAGTTGTCTTGAACTCACTGATGTCATGTTTTTGCAGTTCCGAAGCACAAATCATGCTTCATTGAAAGTACGGACAATGTTGAATGTTTATCATTTTATACTTGGAAAATAGACACTTAATCCCAGATTTGGGAACACAACAGCCACTCCACTGAATAGCAGGTTTGTGATTGCTGTGCAATGCTTGCAGTTAGCCACTCACGGATTCCTTCCAAACCACTCATTGTTGAATTTGAGATTTCCAACTTGTTGTGTAATGTTTATGTCCAATTGCCGATGAGCACCGATACGTTTCATCTACAATTTCTCTTCATTATTTCTCTTCATATGACAAGGATTAAGATTTTAAAAGTATGATGTTGACATGATCAGTCCAATCCAAGCTACTGTAGATATAACGAGATTTGACATCATTTTATCTGTGACCAATGACCTTTAGCCTTCTTGGATGGGCACTTCTAATGTAACTCTATGGCAGCACCCAAGGGGCTAGAATTTCCGAGGTCTCTCCTTCGACTTGGAGGTGACGTACTGTCCCCACGAGTGACAGAACACTGAGCTAATCATGGTGCAACTAGAGAACATTACCAACACCTACACTCCATATTTTCTGGTGGCTGGCCTACTACCACAGAAAGCACTGAGCTAGGCTGAAACACCTGCATTTTGGAGCTGCCTTACTCAGGAAAACAAAAAAGAGACCATGTTTGTATGCGGCTTTAGTAACTAAATTATTTTTTATTTTTTGGTATTGTTTGCAAACTGATATGTGACCAATATTAATGCCAAAATAACATGCAAAACAGGTAAGCCCCCCCATTTTTCTAAAGATGTGGGGCTCAAGATAGGACAAAATAAGGATTTTAGTCTCCTGACTGCTAAAACAAGATTTTAGTTTCCTTTTTTTCTGAAAAGAGAGTTTAGCTTCTCTTTCAAAGGAAGGCCAGGCTTTGATTAATCTCCGAGCCAAGAAACACAACTGTGAGTAGAAGAGCCACAAACACATACATACACACACACACACACATGTAGCCACACACACACACATGCACTCACACACAAAAATGCACGCACGCACACACACACATGCACGCACATACACAATCACACAGACACACACATGCACAGACACACACACACAGCCCCAAACTCTGAGCCGGCAGGGCGATAAGGGTAGGGGAAGTATGTGGGTGTGAAATAGCTGTGGTGTGGGATTTTCTGGATTCACACAATTTACTCTGTTTTTTCTAAATGCAGGTCCTGCTTTCTATTACAGTCTAAACTGATGGGAATCTGTGGACGCTGTATTCACCCACGCAGCATCCTGCCATTCTTTACTTAATGCAGCACAGATATCATCCCACACACACACACATTGAACAAGCAAAACAAACCCACATGAAACACAGAAACAGATATGTTCAGTATACACCCACATACACATTAAACACATATAATGCATGTTGAAGGATCTTAAACAAACACAGATTCTCTACACATATGCTCAACACATGTTTACACAGACACACACACACACACACACACACACACCATGCCTGACAGAGATCTCTGGGTGATGTTGAACACAGAAGCATTAGCAGAGTAACGTACAGTACTGCATTCACCCAGAGTAGTGCTGTATTCTGGGGTCCTTCAGTGGATCAGAGGGAGTAGGATGATGTTGTCCTGAGACACTGATCTGAAGTCATGTTTCCATTTCCCCCCTTGATTTAATGTCAGGATATTGGGAGCCATCTATTAGTAAGGATGATGGCCTGACAAGGCTGCCTTTGTCCATAATTAATGCAGACGTGATAAGCGTGCCATGGAACATGGACGGACTATACATCAATAATGGGGGTAATGGACCCTGTAAGGCAGAATTATTAAGCACAGCACAAGAGGCCCTTGTGTCAAATTAATAGCACTTATGTTTAGAGGAGTGATTTGTTTGCTTTTCACGCATTAGACAGTATAGTCCAGTGGTTCCTAACTGCGGGGCGTGAGGGGTAGGCAGGGGAGAAGCGGGGGGGATTTTATCTAGTTATGGTTTTGGAGCAGTAACTCGACAAACCAGGAACAGTATTATTGGTACTATAATGGTCATAGCAGGGCCTAATCCTGATATGACTATACAGGCCACTAAACTGTGATTGATTGTGTTTTTGTTTATCTGTTTAAAGCAGAGGGCCCTGGTATCGCATGTCCCTAATAGAGGCCGATTACTGCTAGAAATATGATGCTGCATAAATTAGGCTCGTTGATGTTCCTCTTCCACTGAATTCACGTCATAATGCTCTGGTAATTGAATTTGGTGCATTAGCTGTTGTTTATGAGAAACGGACTGGTGGGCTAGGAGTCTTTTAGAAGTAGACAACAAAAACAGATGACAGTACATTGAGGATTTGTTAAAACTGGCTTCTATAGAAAATGTATATATTTAAGGTTCTTTGACTTGAAGACTTATTTATTATTCATATTTATTTAGGCCTATTTCACAATAGGGTTAACTGAGCCTGAGATTACCAACACTTAACATGATGGTGTTACAGTAGGCTATAGACTAAGAGGTCCTACCTTCACTGTAGACTTTGTTCTAATGCGTTAAGCCAAGTCTAAGTGCAGCGGCCCATTGCCATCGTTTACAGGTAGGGAATGTAGGCCTATAGGCATGAATAGAAATTGATTGAGCAACCACTGACATGACATACTTTATTAATTAATGAGCTATACTTTTTAGGCTACACTTTTGGCTTAGATTAGAATATATTATATAAATGCTGTTTTATGGTTGCTCCCATAACTGTGTTCTCTGGGGTCTTCTATGTGCTAATGTGAAGTCATACACTCTCTTAATGGGACCCATTGCAGACCACACTGACAGAGCCATTGATTTTTAATGAGGCGAGATCTGTTGCCACCCCCTTTTAATGGTTAAAGTAGATTACAATAGATGTGTACCAATCCCTTTAATACACTTTCTGCGTTAGAATTAAAAACAACTAGGGCAAATCTTTTTTCAAGTAATTATTTACCAATTGTGATGTGAAGTACTGATTCTGTAACTCTATGAGGGGTTTCCACTGATGTAATAGAATATTCTTTACACACAAATTCACAGTTAGAAAATTAGAAAACAACCCTGTAAAATGTAATGACTAAAGAATGTAATCATGTCAACAATGCTTTAAATGACAAAATAGAGATTCAAGCATGAAAAAGACTTGATTTGTCTGTTTTACAAAGTGTCGAACGAGGCCAACAATGACTATGTATTTTAGTCCTGGCTCCTGGCTCCTGGCATGTCTACAGCAGCCACAGATAACTCGTTTCGCAGTCCTCCAAACTCTCTTTAGCAACTCTTTCTTCTTGGGAGATTTGCGAAGGTCACCTAAAAGATAAGATGAAGTATTTTAGTATTCATCTCCAAATCCTCTACACTCGTTGGAGAGCGTGTACATGTGATTTGTTGGCCCACCTGTTTTGTTTGGAGGCTTGGTTTCTCCTGAGCTTTCAATTCTGTCTGTCCTAGTTTCAATGAGGCTGGAAAGTCTGCTGCACACTGTAAACAGACAAATATCACCACAGTTGTAGCTCACTAAACCGCATCTATGTGACTTACAGACTGTAGTTGTATTCATATAATAATAATAATAATAATATATGCCATTTAGTAGAAGGTTTTAACGAAGACATTTTACATTTGGGTGGTCCCGGGAATCAAACCCACAACGCAGGCGGTGCAAGCGCCATTCTCTACCAACCCGAACCATTCAGGATGACATAGAGCTTACCCTTCTCCACATACAAGTGCATTTCTAGTATTTTGGTGGCCCTAAGCGAGATCTGGTTGGGGCGCCCCCCACCTCAACATTGAAGTGATACTCCTCTTTTCCCCCCTTTTCTCCCCTTTATTTATACAGGTCTTTTCTCATTGAGATAACATCCCCTTTCCAAGAGAGACCTGGTCCAATAGCAGCAGAGAGAACAACGTTTCAGACAAAACAACTTACATACACTAAAACAACATTAAACAAAACTATAAACACACATACAGTACAACAATTACATATTACCTTAAAAACACAAACGTCTTGGCTAAAAACAGCTGGCCTAAAACCAATTACACTCTGATATTGATATAAACATCAATCAAGTGTTTAAACTCAACCAACGAAACTAGATCATCACATTTTAAAATGTTCAGGAGAGAATTCCAGGACCACGGAGCTAAGTAACTAAAACTATTTCTACCATGACCTGTTCTAATTTTTGGTACTGTTAGAAGCAAATCAGAATGGGACCGTAATTGATATTTATCTACTGACCTGACTAAAAAAGAACAGAGATAAAATGGCATTTTACCCAATATGGCCTTATAAATCAGTGTATACCAGTGTTTAAGCCTACATAAGGTCAATGACGACCAGCCAACAGAGCTGTAGAGATCACAATGATGTGTTAGACATTTCTGATTTGTAATGAACCTGAGGGCTGCATGATACACTGAATCAAGTGCTCTCAGGGTAGTGGCTGAGGCCTGCATATATATATATATTTATTGCTTGCAGGGGACTGGATGTGATGGTTGGGGCGGGGCAGACACAGACACCTGGATAGCAAGTTGGTGTTTTGTGCCGTTCTGATTCTGTCATAGCCGTGGGCCGCTCTCCCAATTAGATTTCCACCAGCCTTCTGTGGTGCATGTGTCTATGTGTGGGTGTGAGTACATATAATTACTATTTGTACTTTATTATTATTTTTTTTTCTCTTAGCATTTTATTATTATTATGTATTTGTATATTTTAAATTAGTGTAGATTATTATTTTGGGGTAGAAATGTTTCTGTATGTGTGTGTGTGTGTGTGTGTGTATGTATATATATATATATATATATATATATATATATATATATATGTGTGTGTATGTCTGTAATTCTTTTGTATTTTTTTTAAATAATACTTTTTTTGATACGTTTAACTTAGCGAAATCCTTGTTCCAATCTCCTAACCCACAATATGTAAATGTACTGCTGTCTATGTCGGTTACTGATGGTTTATGTTTAGACCGACATTGCTTAGCAATATAATCTTACGGTGCTCTATCTTATCTCAAGGATTGACCCAAGATGACGCTTAAGTGCGCAATATGTTTAAGTTGCAACTAATTCTGTTTAGGTTTAATAGATGCTAATTGAACACTTTATTCGCGGGAGCCTCCTCAGTTCATATGTTAGGAGAAGTTCTAGGATAGTGAGAGGTGAACGTATAGTTGGGATTTTATTTTTGTTTTACCTCTTGTTCGAGGTCGCGCCGTGAATTCTTGGCATCGGCCAGACAATGTGTTTTATTCTTTTTACTTGTTTATTTTTTCCTATTTGTGTATGCATGTTAAAGGTGGGTTGATGGGGGGTTAAATGTTGGGGAAAGTAGGGGGACAGGGTGGAGAGTAAAGGTGCTTACCTTTTTATTGAGTTACATGTTATGCAGGTCACCATAGGAACGACAAACGAGAGGAGGACGGGGCTTACATTCACTTCCTGGTATGTCAAGGGTTTAAACGAACCAATTAATAGAGGCAAGGTCCTAGCCCACTTGAAAGCACTCTCGTCTGATATTAGATTTTTGCAAGAAACCCATCTGAAAAACAATTCTCATAGCAGACTTAAATGTAGGTGGGTAGGGCTAGTGTATCACTCTAACTTCTCTGCCAAAACGAGATGCACAACGATTCTGGTACGGAAAGGAATTCCCTTTCTACATAAAACCACTATTGTATATAAAGAGGGTCGTTATGTGATCGTAATAGGAGAGATTCACTCTACTTCTGTAATTCTACTAAATATCTATGGGCCAAACATTGATAACCCCTCTTTTTTCAAAAGAGTCCTTGCCCTGATTCCAGATATCTCCCATACTAATTTGGTCATTGGAGGGGACCTTAACTGTGTGCTAGACCAATATTTGGATAGATCCTCTACCCGGTGTAGCCCTACCTCCTATTCAAGTAAATTCTTGAATACCTACATAAATAATTCTAACTTATTTGATATATGGAGGATCTCTAACCCTACGGGTAGGGAGTACTCCTTTTACTCTCATGTTCACAATGTTTACACTCGAATTGACTAAGGTCAATGACGACCAGCCAACAGCGCTGTAGAGATCACAATGATGTGTTAGACATTTCTGATTTGTAATGAACCTGAGGGCTGCATGATACACTGAATCAAGTGCTCTCAGGGTAGTGTCTGAGGCCTGCATATATATATATATATATATATATATATATATACACAGTGGGGCAAAAAAGTATTTAGTCAGCCACCAATTGTGCAAGTTCTCTCACTTAAAAAGATGAGAGAGGCCTGTAATTTTCATCATAGGTACCCTTCAACTATGACAGACAAAATGAGGGAAAAACATCCAGAAAATCACATTGTAGGATTTTTAATGAATTTATTTGCAAATTATGGTGGAAAATAAGTATTTACAACCATCCGCCATTACACATTGTGTACGATTTGATAGATAATTTATAAACCAATCTAGAGCATGTGTCACGCCCTGACCTTAGAGAGACGTTTTATTAGGTCAGGGTGTGTTGTGGGGTGGGCATTCTATTTTTAGTTTTCTAGGTTTCTTTATTTCTATGTTTTGGCCGGGTATGGTTCTCAATCAGGGACAGCTGTCTATTGTTGTCTCTGATTGGGAATCATACTTAGGTAGCCCTTTTTCCCTCCTTTCAGTGTGGGTAGTTAACTTTGTTTGTGGCACTTTGCCCTGTAAGCTTCGTTTTGTACTGTTTATTGTTTTTGTTGGCGACATGATCAAATAAAGGAAAATGTACGCTCACCACGCTGCACCTTGGTCTACTTCCCATGACGATCGTGACAGCATGACCAGTATTTCCACCACCTTTGCACTAACACAGCATGGTCCACGGTGTCAAAAGCCTTGACAAATCAATAAAAACAGACACACAATGTAACTTCTTATCAAGAGCACAGTGGATGTCATTTAAAACCTTCAATGTTGCTGAAACAGTGCTGTGGCCAGACCTAAAACCTAATTGCATTCCATCTAAGATGCTGTTTTCTTGGAAGTAGACATTTAGCTGCCTACTAACTAAGGACTCCAGTACCTTTGACAGTACAGACAATTTTGATAGGGGTCGATAGTTGTCAAGTAGCGAAGGATCTCCACCTTTCAGGAGAGGCAGTACAAAAGCAGATTTCCATAACTTGGGGATTTCCTTAACATCGAGCGTGAGGTTAAAAATACATGTTATGGGGGAGCAATGATGTCTGCGGCTAGGTGTAGGAGGCGGGGGTCCAGTTCATCAGGGCCAGGGGATTTTTACATTTATTTTTTATTTTTTAGCAGCAGCAGAAAGAAAAATGTGCAGCTTTAAAGCTGATTTCCTACAGTTCTACACATTTTGCCATGGGATGGAGAGAACATGTTGCAGTTTTAAAGCTAATCTCCTGAAATGTTTGACATTTTGCCATGACTTATGCCATGTTCATATGATATCTGAGTGAGAAGGACAAACTAAATCAATGGGGGCCCCCTGGAGGTCAGGAACCCTGGGCACGTGCCTTGCATGCCTGGTCAATACTTTGTGTCTGGTCAATAAAAAGGTTTAGATAGCTGAAAAGACTAATTTACCGAGCAATCTATAAAATGCTATCTGACATGAGCTAATTGAGTGACTGTCAGAACACATTTCAAAGTTGCAAGTTGTGTATTATACTATCCCAGTGGTTCCCAAACTTTTTATAGTCCTGAACCCCTTCAAACATTCAACCTCCAGCTATGTACCCCCTCTAGCACCAGGGTCAGCGCACTCTCAAATGTTGTTTTTTGCCATCATTGTAAGCCTGCCACACACACTATACGATACATTTATTAAGCATAAGAATGAGTGTGAGTTTTTGTCACAACCCGGCTCGTGGGAAGTGACAAAGAGCTCTTATTGGACCAGGGCACAAAAAAATAAAAAATAATAATAATCAATCATTTTGCTCTTTATTTAACCATCTTACATATAAAACTTTATTTGTTTATCGAAATTGTGAATAACTCACCACAGGTTAATGAGAAGGGTGTGCTTGAAAGGATGCACATAACTCTGCAATGTTGGGTTGTATTGGAGAGAGTTTCAGTCTTTTTCCACACACAGTCTGTGCCTGTATTTAGTTTTCATGATAGTGAGGGCCGAGAATCCACTCTCACATAAGTACATGGTTGCAAAGGGCCTCAGTGTCTTAACAGCCCGATTTGCCAAGGCAAAATACTCTGAGCGCAATCAAATCGAGAAATCTGGCAGTGGCTTCTGATTAAATTACATTTTCACAGAACCGCTTGTTGCAATTTTGATGAGGCTCTCTTGTTCAGATATCGGTAAATGGACTGGAGGCAGGGCATGAAAGGGATAATCATCCGTTTCGGGAATGTACCTGTGAATTTCACACCCGACTCACTCAGGTGCTTCGCTATATCACATTTTGCATTGTCTGTAAGCTTGAGTTCATTTGCACACAAAAAAATCAGACAATGATGGAAAGAGCAGTGTGTTGTCCGTGTTAATGCAGACAGAGAATAGTTCCAAATTAGAATAGATCCAACAGCACATTGAATATAGTTGCGGAGAGTCCCTGTAATCCTAGATTCATTCAGGCGAAAAAAAAACATCACCCAGATAGGCCAGTCGTGTGAGAAACTCGTCATCATGCAAGCGGTCAGACAAGTGAAAATGATGGTCAGTGAACTTTAATCTCGTCTCTCAATTTAAAAAAATGTGTCAATACTTTGTCCCTTGATAACCAGCGCACTTCTGTATGTTGTAAAAGCGTTACATGTTCTCTGCCCATATCATTGCGTAGCGCAGAAAATACACAAGAGTTCAGGGGCCTTGCCTTAACAAAGTTAACCATTTTCACTGTAGTGTTCAAAATGTCATTCAAGCTGTCAGGCATTCCCTTGGCAGCAAGATCCTTGTCAAGTGGCGTCAGGAGCAATTGCTTGCACGCGTTACCACTCCACTATGTCTCCCTGTTATGGCTTTTGTGCCATCAGTACAGATACCAACACATCTTGACCACCAAAATCCATTTGATGCCACAAAGCTGTCCAGTACTTTAAAAATATCCTCTCCTGTTGTTCTAGTTTCCAGTGGTTTGCAGAAAAGGATGTCTTCTTTAATTGACCCCCCATAAAAGTAACGGACATATACCAGTAGCTGTGCCACGCCCACCACGTCTGTTGACTCATCCAACTGTAACGCATAGAATTCACTGGCTTATATGCGAAGCAGTAATTGTTTCAAAACATCTCCTGCCATGTCACTGACGCGTCGTGAAACAGTGTTGTTTGATGAATGCACCCCAGTTTGGGAATACATGTACTATCTCATCTACTAACAGTAAGTTGAGACCCAATAAAAATGTATGTACATTTTGGGGGTTGGGGGCCCCGCTTTTGCCTAGAAATGGCACTGTCCCCATGACCTCTGATCCTACAACACCTGCAGGTCTGTTATCGATGGCAGATGGGGTCCAGAAATAGAGTGACTTTTCAGTCACCATACTGGAGACATAGCACAGCTCCTTGTCCTCCAAAAGTGCTCAGAGCATTTCATATGATTCTGTATGTAAATCTGAGCCACTCCATTTAGTATGATATGATACGTTTCATCTGGTATGTTTTCATTTGTGGATGTCTATCATCCATTTCATATCACATGTTACAAATTGCAATTCGTAACTACGAAATGTAATTCGTATGATATGTCATGAATTGCAATTCGTATAATATTTTATGAATGCAATTCATACAATGTGTTACCAATTTTCAAAATGTACAGTATGTTACAAATTTTCAAAATGTATGATATGTTACGAATTCCAATTTGTTGTTGCTAACATTAGGGGACACTCATGGGGACACTACGTCACCGCAAAATCTACAGGGAGAGCTAGAAAGTTCAAGCCTCCTTGGGTGCTGCCAAAGATTTACATTAGAAGTGCCCATCCATGAAGGCTCAAAGTCATTGGCCACAGATAAAATGACGTCAAATCACGTTATATCTACCGTAGCTTGGACTGATCATGTCAACATCATACTTTTAAAATCTTAGCTAGCAGTCATCATCATGAATCAAGTCGACAATCTACTAGAAAATCCTTTTCAATCATTGTCATATGATATAAATTATAGATAAAATGTTTCGGAGGATGTATGACTCGACCTTCGCCTCCCAAGCCCGTTAGGGAGTTGCAGCGATGAGACAAGATCGAGATTGGGAAGAAAAAGGGGGTTAACATTTTTTATAAATAAACATATCGGTGCTCATCGGACATTGTACATAAACATTACACAACAAGTTGGAAAAGCAAAGCAATCCTTATTTTGCGTCCCCTGTCTGCTATTCGGTGGAGAGGGTGTGTGGTCCAAGTCTGGGTTTAAGGGTCTCTTTTCCAAGCTTAAAAGGATAAACATTTACCAGTGGTGTAAAGTACTTAAGTGAAAATACTTTAAAGTACCACTTAAGTTGTTTTTTGTGTGTCTGTACTTTGCTTTTTTTCAGTTATTCATGCTATTACTTTTAATACTTAAGTATATTTTAGCAACTACAGATATTTAAAACCAAATAGTTTTAGACTTGAAAGCACCCTAAATCCAGAGAATGCCAGACTTTGATGAAAAAGTTTAATGACCGAATTTGCCGCACCACCTTCCTGTTCAAGTTAGCACAGTACAACGCTGAGTCCAAGAGTGTCTTGGAGTATGCTGCTGCATAAATTATGTAATATGCCAGGGAGATATGTATACTGTAGCTAAGAAAGTAATACTAACATGCTGACCAAACAGGACACGTCGCGTGCGCGAGCGTCGCAAAATAAATTTAGAAATCCATGTTATTCAATTATTGCACCCACACTGCTCGAGCAGTTTAGATGCGATCACCATATAAGTTCAAAGATGAAAAAGCCTGGAAGGAGGAGAGATGACTAGAATCGATTCGGTTGACCGTTTTATGTGTGGATTAATTGTTGGAGTAGAGGTCCTTTCAGGTAAAATAACAACTCAATGTTTATTTCCCAGGACAAATTAGCTAGCAACAGCAAGCTAGCTAAATAGGACAAATTAACATTAGCTAGCAAGTGCAAGCTAGCTAGCTAAATTGCCATACATGTTTATCTTATCATCTTTTCGACCTGTCCCCAAATTAATGCAATTGGTTCAGAGTTTGTTTTGATAATTTAACATGCGTGTCAACATGCATGTCAAATAAATGTATGCACGATAGCGCACGATGGCGAACGCGCGCAGCCGGTTTGGGTTCCGTGTCAGTGTATGTTGTGTAGTAAACTGTTGGCTGCCCATGTGCCTCACCCTAATAATTTGGTCCTTTTAACCTCGTAACTTAGCCTACTGTTCTGAATTGGTGGTGCACATGTAGCCTACACGCTGTTTTATAGAAATGTCATCATTGGGAGCGGAGCTAGCATGTTGGAGTGAAAGGCTGTGTGTGAGAGAGGCTCCTGCAACTTTTTTGCGAAACAATCTAACTTGACCTACTTTATGGCACTTTTACGTCTCTTTCTAATACAATATTGTAAATTTCTATGTGAAAATGCAAAGTAATAAGCAACCAAAGGACAATAAATCCACATTGGAGGCCTACTCCCCACCAAACAACGAGACAGACATGGCAGAAGGCACAGGTAACAACGTGAGACTTACAGAACTTACCTGGGCTCTGGGAGAACTACGTGTTGCTATGGCTGAGGATCTTAAGGCTACTATTGCTGAACTGGACACCAAAATCGAGAGCACCAATGGTTGAACGGTTGCTTCGCATGGCCAGAGTATTGTGGACCTTGAGAAACCTTCTGAATTCAACGCTGGTAGGATCGACGACTTAGAGAAGCTATGCACGTCATTGCAGGATAGTGTGCAGAGGCTTTCTGTGAAAGTGGTCGACCTAGTGGGCCAATACAGACGTCATAACCTTCTCGTTGTTGGTCTAGTAGAGGGGGTGGAGGCTGGCTCTCGCCACACCAACTTCTTCACCAAGCTATTAAGGGATGCAATGCGATCGGATGTCTTGGCTTCGGTTCCCCAGCTGGACCGTGCACATCGCGCTCTTGTCCCAGTGCCTGCTCCGGGCCAACGTCCTCGCCCAGTAATCATCTGTTGTCAAGACCGAGGATCTTATCCTGCGCGAGGCTCGAACGAGGGGTAATCTGTTACATAAAGGACACCCTTTCCGTGTCTATGAGAATTATGCGGCAAAGCATTGCGCCGGCTACAGAGATGTCATGACCAAACTCTACAAAATCCATCTTCACCCAGCCTTGCTCTTCCCTGCAAGACTCAGACCTACCCCTCCTTCCGGTGAGAAGATTTGGCTCTCCTCAGTTTTGGACGCAGAGAAGTTAATCCAGGAATATACAGGTTAGAGCGCCTTGTCATTGTGTGTTATGGACTGCTGATGAAACCTTATTAAACTGTCTCAGCAAGGGCTACCGAACCGGTAAGACGCTGAGCCGGCCAATGGAGGGCAGTCAGAGCTCTCATTTAACATTCATTTTACTTTGATTCCGGCTTGACGACTGAACTGAGAAAAAAAATCCAGAAAATCACATTGTAGGATTTTTAATGAATTTATTTGCAAATTATGGTGGAAAATAAGTATTTGGTCAATAACAAAATTTTATCTCAATACTTTGTTATATACCCTTTGTTTTCTGTAAGTATTCACAAGGTTTTCACACACTGTTGCTGGTATTTTGGCCCATTCCTCCATGCAGATCTCCTCTAGAGCAGTGATGTTTTGGGGCTGTTGCTGGGCAACACGGACTTTCAACTCCCTCCAAAGATTTTCTATGGGGTTGAGATCTAGAGACTGGCTAGGCCACTCCAGGACCTTGAAATGCTTCTTACGAAGCCACTCCTTCGTTGCCCGGGCGGTGTGTTTGGGATCATTGTCATGCTGAAAGACCCAGCCACGTTTCATCTTCAATGCCCTTGCTGATGGAAGGAGGTTTTCACTCAAAATCTCACGATACATGGCCCCATTCATTCTTTCCTTTACACAGATCAGTCGTCCTGGTCCCTTTGCAGAAAAACAGCCCCAAAGCATGATGTTTCCACCCCCATGCTTCACAGTAGGTATGGTGTTCTTTGGATGCAACTCAGCATTCTTTGTCCTCCAAACACGACGAATTGAGTTTTTAATAAAAAGTTATATTTTGGTTTCATCTGACCATATGACATTCTCCCAATCTTCTTCTGGAACATCCAAATGCTCTCTAGTAAACTTAGATGGGCCTGGACATGTACTGGTTTATGCAGGGGGACACGTCTGGCACTGCAGGATTTGAGTCCCTGGCGGCGTAGTGTGTTACTGATGGTAGGCTTTGTTACTTTGGTCCCAGCTCTCTGCAGGTCATTCACTAGGTCCCCCCTGTGTGGTTCTGGGATTTTTGCTCACCGTTCTTGTGATCATTTTGACCCCACGGGGTGAGATCTTGCGTGGAGCCCCAGATCTAGGGAGATTACCAGTGGTCTTGTATGTCTTCCATTTCCTAATAATTGCTCCCACAGTTGATTTCTTCAAACCAAGCTGCTTACCTATTGCAGATTCAGTCTTCCCAGCCTGGTGCAGGTCTGCAATTTTGTTTCTGGTGTCCTTTGACAGCTCTTTGGTCTTGGTCATTGTGGAGTTTGGAGAGTGACTGTTTGAGGTTGTGGACAGGTGTCTTTTATACTGATAACAAGTTAAAACAGGTGCCATTAATACAGGTAATGAGTGGAGGACAGAGGAGCCTCTTAAAGTTACAGGTCTGTGAGAGCCAGAAATCTTGCTTGTTTGTAGCTGACCAAATACTTATTTTCCACCATAATTTGCAAATAAATTCATTAAAAATCCTACAATGTGATATTCTGGATTTTTTTTCTCATTTTGTCTGTCATAGTTGAAGTCTACCTATGATGAAAATTACAGGCCTCTCTCATCTTTTTAAGTGGGAGAACTTGCACAATTGGTGGCTGACTAAATACTTTTTTGCCCCACTACATCTTAAGCGGATCCTAACCCCTTAATTATGCAAAACTTTTTGGAGGACTATAATCTCCCTGTCCTGAACCAGGAAGATTCTAACTTACTGAATAAGGAAATATCTCTTGGAGAAATTCGAGAAACAATTAAATCTCTAAAGAGTGGCAAGACCCCGGGCCCAGATGGATACCCAGGTGAATTCTGTAAAACATTCAGCAACATGCTCTCTCCCTACCTGCATAAATTGTTGGTTCAGACTGGCTTTATCCCTAACAGAAACTTATTCTTCAATCTCAGGCGCCTCTTCAACATTATGTATTCTCAGAGGTTACCTAACGTGGACCTTGCCATTATATCTCTTGACGCCGAAAAGGCCTTTGACCAAGTTGAGTGGTCCTATCTATTCAAGGCCCTACAGAAATGTAATATTGGAGATGGGTTCATAAATTGGATCCAGCTTTTATATTGGAACCTGTGTGCGAGAATACTCATTAACCAATCATTGTCGCCCTGATTTAACCTTTACAGAGAGACAAGGCAGGGTTCTGCGCTGTCGCCTATGCTCTTCACCCTAATTATTGAACCTCTCGCTCAGGCGATTAGATCTCATGCAGCAACACATGGCTATAATACTAAAGATACTCTAAATAAGATTTCTCTATACGCAGATGACATTCTCCTCTATATAACAGAACCCCAAGCAAGTATGCCAGCTATCCTTGATGTGATTCTTTTGTTTGGTAGCTTCTCGAGATACAGAATAAATTGAAACAAGAGGAAATTAATGCCCATACGGTTGCAAAACACCTCCTGGCTAAATTTCAGAAAAGTTTACCTACCTAGGAATTGTAGTTACCAAACAATACTCCTCACTATTTAAAGAGAATTTCCCCTCTCTGATGCAAAAACTCAAGGCAAACATACAATTTTGGAGAACTCTCCCAATTTCTCTGCTCAGAAGAATTAATGCCATTAAAATGGTCTTCCTCACATAACTGCTATACCAATACCAGAACATCCCAGTATTCATACCTAAGTCCTTTCATAAACAACTGGACTCAATTATCAATTCTTTCATCTGGGATTATAAAACACACTGGATAGGTAAAAAAAAAAACACCTCTGTAAATCCAAGATGGAAGGAGTATTGTCTCTCCCAAATGTTATATTTTATTACTGGGCCACTAACCTCCGCGTTGTTACGTTTCTGCTGGATGACGCACTTCCGTCATCCAGCTGGCTTAGTATGGAGCGTGAGGAGTGTCACCCCTTCTCTATTGGTGCTGTGATTCTGTCGCCTGCCAATCTGGAGATGTCACTTTATCGTAACAATCCTATTATACATAGCACAGTCTGAATCTGGAAGCAAATTAAAGTCCACTTTGAGCTTAGACCAATGTCATTCATGCTCCCTGTCGCCAGGAATCCCTCCTTTGCCCCTTCTAACCTTGATAACACCTTTGAGCGATGGGGAGAGCTGGGGATAAGTACCATAGGGGATTTATACATAGAGGGGACCTTTGCTTCCTTTGAGTTGCTGAGGGAAACTTATAATCTTCCCAGAAGTCATTTTTTCAGATACCTACAAATTAGAGACTATGTCAGAAAGCTCCTCCCAACATTTGGGAATGCTAAACCTTCCATGTTTGACAGATGCATAAAAATATGCCCCACCTCAGATAAACTGATATCGCATCTATATGATGCTTTTCAATCTGTTAGCACACCTTCTACAGATGCCATTAAGGCAAATTGGGAGGAAGAACTAGGGACTGACATCTCGGTGGCAGACTGGGAAGAGAGCTTGGTGTATATCCACACATGCTCCATTAACTCCAGACATCGTCTCATACAATTCAAGGTATTACACAGATTACACTATTCCAAAACTAAACTGAATAGGATATTTCCTGATACATCCCCTATGTGTGATACATGTCAGGCTGTGCAGGGTGCACTACTCCACTGCTTTGCCCTGTGCTTGAACTTGTATGGTTATTGGTGTGGAATTTTTTAGGATCCTCTCTGACGTTCTGGAGACTAATAGACCCAGACCCGCTTCTGATAATCCTGGGAGTGTCTGATTCCCTAAACGGATTAACCAACCCCCCAAAACAACTCATCTCTTACATTCTCATTTCGGCAAAAAAAATTATCTTGTTGTTTTGGAAAAGGAGGGAAGCTCCCTCTACCAAATTATGTCTCAGCGAATTGGCAAACACTGTACACTTAGAAAGAATGAGATAGATTCTGAACAATAAATTATCAACATTTGATCAAATCTGGCAGCCTTTCCTCTCTTACTTGGACCAGTCGGCGCTGTGAATTTGTATATTTTAACGCACTCTCAATTGTAATATTTGAATCTACCTTTGGGCAGCATGTGCTGGCCCCGCTACCCGAGCAGTTGGGAGAGGAATAGGGGGGAATAAGGGGGAGGGGAATAAGGGGGTGGGGGTGACATCTACCCTCTTTCTTTCTACCTGTTCTTGTTCTGTATGTCTTGTTTTATACCTAGAACTCTGGGTCTTGTTGTTTCTGTCTGCTCTTTAATGTTTAGATAAGAATTGCATACTTGTCTTTTATACCTATAAACCATTCTTGTGCGTGTTCAATAAAAAATATTTGAACGGAAAATAAATAAAGAATGTCATCATTGAATATTGTAAGAGCTTTCATTGTCTGTTTATATGCCCCCTTTATTTATCATACGGTTCTGACTTGGTGTACAGGGAGAACACTGTAAGATCGGCCCATTTCAAAAGTGCTGAATAAATAGTGATATTGACTATGTCCGTCTTAGCTCAGTCATTAATGTTTTCATTGAAATACAGATTGCCTCTTATCCTGTCATCATTCCCTTATGCCATAGTTTGTACATCTCAAATATCAGTAGAAACCACACTTGTTTAATTAAGCAAGTCAGCCATATCAGTTATGTTTTAAAAATCCATCAAGATTTACATGCTAAAATCGCCACTGGTTAAAGGGTAGGGGAAGGGTTAACTAACATGCTAAGTAGTTCCAAAGTAGCTCAAAAGTAGTAGTTACAAAATTGCTAATTAGCTAAAGTTGTCCGTGATGCGAATCGAACATGCAATCTTTGGGTTGCTAGACGTTTGCGTTATACACCCATCCATCCATTCTACATGAAGGCATCAATTATTGAGTTGGTAAGCATGGAATTCTGTAACATATGTAGCTCAGAGGAAACCTGGCCCAGGTTCTCTTCACAATCCAGGTAGTTTATTCAACCCTCGCAGGAGAGCCTTGCTCTTTGGAGCTTTGGTGAACTCGTCTTCCTCACATCTTCACAATTCACATGGCAGGCTCAATTGGAAAGATGGTATGGACACATTTGTCTATGATGTCCAGAAATAGGGCATAAGGGACATTACCAGTAGACGTTAGTGTCCAGTAGCTCACAGCTTTGTGCTCTCCACAGTATCCAGGTTTTACATGTTACTGTCCATACATATTGGGAAGGAGTTTCATCATGGCTCTCACAATCAGGCAGGCGATATCTCTGGACACTATTTGGCTCCTGGAGGAGACACTACACTGATGAATCATCTTGGATTCTGAGCTCTAGGCCAGTTGATCATAGACAGAGGCTACAATCTGTTTTGCCTCTGCTGGTTTCAAGTAGAAGTTTACCTATGTTTCTCCACTAGCCACTGACATTCCAAGGTGGTTCTTCAGATCATCCAGAAAGGGCAAGTGCCTCAGGAAGTGTTTGGCATCCTCCTTTGGGGCACCACAGTAGATTTTGGTCACAATAGTTTGGTCACAATAGTGTGCAGAGTGGCAGAACCAATCACAAGAAGTTCTCTATAGACAAGAGGGGGCTTACTGCCAAGGTGTGTCTCGGGAGTTCTGTATATAACAAAGGTTTACACAGGAGGAGGGTCTAGTCTTGTGGCTACATGTGATAAGCTAATTGACACTTAGAGAGATCAGCTTTCATGACAGTTTCGGTAACTTTGCTATCTCCGGCACTCAAGGCTTTTCTCAAGGCAATGGGGCCACCAGCCACACTCAGCAGGTCATTAAGTATAGAGCTCACAATCCTGAATCCCACAGGCCTGGAGAAGAGGATCTGCAGCTGCTTTGTATCAATGAAAGCATCTGTGAAGTGCAGAGTACCAGGCAGGTCCTGCAGCACAGACATCACCACCCACATGATCAGGTTGACCATGCAATGCTGGTGTATCCCTCTTCCTCAGAGGAGTCTGCAGGGTTGGCTCCAATGCTAAGAATCAGACTGGTGACAATTTCCACCACCACCCAAGATGCACTCTGTAGATGGGAGGCTGGGATGTAGGTCAAGTGACTGACAATGTCCTCAATGGCCTTTTGGAGTAAGCTTCTGCTCATTAACCCAATTGATTTCCTTTGAGCCACAGTCTGATCTCCACTTGCAGCGTTTATGCTACAGCAAAACAGAAAATAAAGGCCACAAGTTCAGAGACTATAAAAACTACAGGAAACAATGGAACTGATAGCTAATGAACACCTGTATCAAGTGAAGTAACAGACTCACGGGTTAAGGGAGGAGCACAGTGACTCTCCATGCCCATTCAGTCACTGAGAGAATGGTCTGTCACCGTGGGATGCAGTGCAAAGTACAGAAAATGTATCTTGTACCAGGTCCAACTCCCTCTTATGGAGTTTCAGGTGAACACATTAACAGTGTTAATTTCAACAACAAAAATAGTGACAAAAATATTAGTCCGGGAATAAAATGATTTAATTTCAGTTGACTAAAACGAGACAAGACAAAATTCTCTGTGACTAGAATCTGACCAGGTGGACTGGACAAGAGTTTTTGGAGAGATTTAAAGCTTTTGAGTGATAAGCACAAATAATATTAGCAGAACCGATGCACAGCGCAGTTCTGTTCAGCAGTGGGAAGGTTGTGTCCCACCTGGCAAACACAGCTTACATCAGCTGGTGAACTGCGGTGGAGCAAGCAATGAGTGTGGGCAGACCAGGCCCCCAGTGTCCGGTCTGGAGCTTGAAGTCAGGAGCTCTGCTGGTCTGCTAGCGGTGCCAAAAGCCCTGGTCTGCCTAGAAAGCCGATGTAAATAACAATCGACAGAACGTCCAAACAAAAAAAGTCTCCCGGTTGACTCTCTCAGGCACAATGAAAACGACTACATCGACCATGATCCTTTGCTAGTTACAGCCACTTTCACCATGATCTTTAGCATTTTTTTTGGTGTCATTCAGCCCCACTCAGCCCTGACCTTATTCTATTTATTTTATTGGAGGTACTTTAACTTTTGAAACTCAATTAACGTGTTTAATTTTTAATTTTATTTATTTTTTATATTTACTTTAGTGTTATTTGATGTTTCTTTAGAGAAAATATACATGTCGTGATGTCCTATGTTTTTTAGTTTATGTATTGTAATTAGAAATGCAATAATAATATAAATATATTTTAAAAAATGTGCTTCAAATTCAATGCTTCCAGCATCATGCGCCATCGGGAGTTTTACATAGGAATGCTTGGATGACGTCAGCGCTATCATTATCTACTGGTTTTAATAGAGAGCAATAGTAATGCCGTCTTTTTGTAGCCACTAATTCCACTATGGTTCGTTAGACAAAGCCTACAGGAACATGAAAGGAGTTATTTTGGGAAATAAGGTCTGTGGTAAACACAGGCATTGGAGATCTTATACGTTTTGTTCTATGAGATAAATTTCATCAGCTAACGTCACCTCTTGTGAATTCTGAAGCATTTATGTAATCAAAAAAGCACATAAAGGCTTCATAATTCATAAAGGCCATGTTAACTGACTGATATTAACAAAACGGATAAGATCTCCTAAGCCTGTGTTAACCTCACAACTTATTTTTGAAGTTTATCCCAAAACCCATTTTTTTCTCCATTAATTTCCCCCATAGGAATAGAGCGCCACAGTGGACACATCATAATACCCATATAACCTAGCTGTCAAACAAGGAAATTGTTCTAAATGTTTTTTCACCTTTCATTTTTCCCATAGGGGATTTTAGAACCACTTCAAACAAGGTCTGTGTTTCATGTAGGCTTTCACTGGTGTGACATTTTGATAACTGTGTAAATCTCTCACGGACAAGTTTACTTTTATCAATATATTCGTCTCTATTTCCTCTCAGATTTGAAAATGCTAATTAGCATCAAAGTAGAAAACATGCAAGACTACAAATCTCTGCAAGCTCCTGCACGTCATCTCTAGCTGACACCTTTGCTGTCAGCTAGCTAGCCACCTTGATCCAAAATGAACAATGAAAATAGAAACTCATATGTGCTGGTTTATTTATGCATTAGGTCTTCTGTCTTGTATAGAATACCATCCTAGTAGCAGTCAGGTATTTACATTGTGCCATGAATATTATTAGCTAGTAATTATTATTACTAGCTAACCACCTACATGATATTAGCAACATACCCTTATTTTACCATATCCTCTTCTCCTTCAGCCAGCGGAGGTCTTTATTTAATACCCTATTATTTCTGCCAACTATATGAATGAGGTGAAATCTACTTCCCTTCATGGTGTCAGAATCAACTGCTGTATTAAAGATATTCATAACTAACTTGTTGCCATGTTCTGTTGCAGATTCAAAGCCAGATTAACTCATTGCAGAATGTATCCATTATCATGAATAAGCATATAAGAATGCATCTAGTCACCCATCAATCACATCAAACACCTGAACTCAAACAATGACATTTTAATAAACAAAAATAGTAAACAATGCATACAGTATGCCTTTCATACATAACATATAAACATCTGACTTGAAATAAAGATTCAATGATTTATTAATCAATGCTACAAACCTGGGACATCGAAGATCACCATATGAACTCTTATTACTATCAGAGAGCCACAGATTCTTCTTATTTTCCATTTTAGGAATTAAACCAGCACAAATAACACAACCTGTAAAACAGGATATTGTGATTTTTGGTGGGTGAGATACAAATGGAGAAACAACTGGATATGTAAGGTAGGTTTAATATAAAATACTAGGTCAACTCCAGCAGAATAAGACACACTCAATAGACTCAAAACAAGGAAGCCGTGCCTGAACGCAGCTATATCAACACCCTTCTTGTCAATGTAACAGGCCCATATTGCTGATGTCAGTTGTGAGCAGAACATTTACCACTGCATTCAGTCTGAACCACAAAATAAGCAGGACAGTATTACACTGGTGAAAAAAAAGTTACAAACACAGTGCACCACAACACTTTGTTTACTTAGTCTAGACGTTATCAAATCAGGAGAAGAACCAATGTAGGAAGCAGCAGAGAGAAAATGGGTGAAGTTAGGGTGGGTTTATAGAGATAAGATGGAGAGTTCCAAAATGTCTGATGTTGAGGGACCATGGGGCATAAAAGGCACTGTGGAATAAGGGGTAGCTAGAGGGATGCTTAGTTGTGGAATAAACTAAATGGGGGCTGGTGTGCTTCTGCAGCCCTTTTAGGTCATTGTCACAAATATCCAGTCATGCACAGGGTCTCTGTGTCCCTCATGCCGTCTCAGTTGCAGCATTCAAATCGTGGTCATCGTGTGTCTGTGAATCACAACTTTAAAGACAATGAGTGATCACCACATTTCCAGAAATTAAGCCATACAAAATACAACTTAAGCATTGAGGACAGCCTTTTGTTGACAACATGGCGGTTTACACTATGTCTACTGTGTGTGAATGATAGAAGAATCTTACCCAAGCTGTAGGTCCATTTCAGTGTGTGTGGTCACTTAGGTCTGCACATCAACCAGTATTGGGACAATTGGAGACTTGGGATGCTTGCTCTCAAAGTTCTGCTTGAATGTCTTCTGGTCTGCATCTATAAAGGTCAAGTACAAAATGTAGGAAGTTAATCTGTGGATTAGATTGAATTCAAATTTGACACCAGAGGATGCTGGTGGGAGGAGCTATAAGAGGATGGGCTCATTGTAATGGCTGGAAAGGAATATTGGAACAGAGTCAAACATGTGGTTTCCATATGTTTGATACCGTTCCATTCCAGTCATAGCAATGAGCACATCCTCCTATAACTCGTCCCACCAGCCTCCACTGGTTAAAACAAATAATAAACTAGGTTGCTTCCTTAGCAGCCACTGCCTTGGCATCAGTCAACTAGTTCAACTTCAAATTGAGAGTGGAGCATGTGTTATACAGTTGAAGTCGAAAGTTTACGTACACTTAGGTTGGAGTCATTAAAACTCGTTTTTCAACCACTCCACAAATTTCTTGTTAACAAAATATATTTTTGGCAAGTCGGTTAGGACATCTACTTTGTGCATGACAAGTAATTTTTCCAACAATTGTTTACAGACAGAGTGAAATATAAGTAAAATCTATCACAATTCCAGTGGGTCAGAAGTTTACATAGACTAAGTTGATTGTGCCTTTAAACAGCTTGGAAAATTCCAGAAAATTATGTCATGGCTTTAGAAGCTTCTGATAGGCTAATTGACATAATTTGAGTCAATTGGAGGTGTACCTGTGGATGTAACTCAAGACCTATCTTCAAACTCAGTGCCTCTTTGCTTGACATCATGATAAAATCAAAATAAATCAGCCCAAAATTGTAGACCTCCATGCTGGAGGAAACAGGTACAGAAGTATCTATATCCAAAGTAAACGAGTCCTATATCAACATAACCTGAAAGGCCGCTCAGCAAGGAAGAAGCCACTGCTCCAAAACCACCATAAAAAAGCCAGACTACGGTTTGCAACTGCACATGGGGGCAAAGATCATACTTTTTGGAGAAATGTCCTCTGGTCTGATGAAAAAAAAATATAACTGTTTGGCCATAATGACCATCGTTATGTTTGGAGGAAAAAGGGGGAGTCTTGCAAGCTGAAGAACACCATCCCAACCGTGAAGCACAGGGGTGGCAGCATCATGTTGTGGGGGTGCTTTGCTGCAGGAGGGACTGGTGCACTTCACAAAATAGATGGCATCATGAGGAGGGACAATTATGTGGATGGACAATTATGTGGATATACTGAAGGAACATCTCAAGACATCAGTCAAGTTAAAGCTTGGTCGCAAATGGGTCTTCCAAATGGACAATGTCCCCAAGCATACTTCCAAAGTTGTGGCAAAATGTTAAGGACAACAAAGTCAAGGTATTGGAGTGACCATCACAAAGCCCTGACCTCAGTCCTATAGAAAATTTGTGGGCAGAACTGAAAAAGCATGTGCGAGCAAGGAGGCCTTCAAACCTGACTCAGTTACACCAGCTGTCAGGATGAATGGGCCAAAATTCACCCAACTTATTGTGGGAAGCTTGTGGAAGGCTATCCGAAACGTTTCACCCAAGTTAAACAATTTAAAGGCAATGCTACCAAATACTAATTGAGCGTATGTAAACTTCTGACCCACTGGGACCCACTGTGATCCTGACTGACCTAAGACAGGGAATTTATACTACGATTATATGTCAGGAATTGTGAAAAACTGAGTTTAAATGTATTTGGCTAAGGTGTATGTAAACTTCCGACTTCAACTGTATATCAATACCATCTAAATGAATCCCACCGATTGTACCCATAGTACAGAATAATGACTTAAAAGGGTGTCCATCTCCAGATTTGAATTGTAGGGGTGTGAATAAGCTTTTGTTCCAGACCAGCTCATACCTGAATACAAATCATAGCCTATCACCGTGATTCAATATGTTGATTATTTAAGTCAGGTATTAGAGCTGGGCTGGGACAAAACCCTTTACACACTTTTGCTCTTCAGAACCTGCAATGATTGAGCTAATCTTACCCCACACATCTTTGCTTGATTCAGATTTTGTCCGGTCTGGACCGGCCTATATTTGGCCCAAACATAGACATCTATAATTGGTTCAGATTTGGTCCGGACCGGCCTTGATTTGGCGCAAACAAAGACGTCTACAATTGGTTCAGATTTGGTCCTGTCCAAATCTGAGCCAATCATAGACATCTATGTTTCACAAGTTTGGACAGTACAGCACAGCAGAGTACAAAAGACCTACATTACAGTACATAGTATAGTACAGTAGAGTACAGTACAATTCAGTAGAATATAGTAAATAAAGTAAATAATAGTAAAGTAAATAATAGTAAAGTATTGTGTACTCTATTGTATCCTACTTTACTCTACTGAATTAAACCATACTGTACTGTACACTACTGCATTAAACTACTCTGTAACTATACTGAACTCTACTGTAGTCTACTCTACTGAATAAAACTCTACAATCCTGTACCATACCGTACTGTGCTCTACTGTAGTGAACTGTGCCGTACTGTACTGTGATGTTCAAACTTGTGAAACAGAGCCTAGACTTCTATGACTAGTTCACTGTAGGGATGGTGCCAGGTTTTCTCCAGGCGTGACCCTTGGCATTCAGGCCAAAAAGTTCGATCTTGGTTTCTTCAGACCAGAGAATCTTGTTTCTCATGGTCCAAGAGTCCTTTAGGTGCCTTTTGGCAAACTACAAGCAGGCTGTCATGTGCCTTTTACTGAGGAGTGGCTTCTGTCTGGCCACTCTACCATAAAGGCTTGATTGGTGGAGTGCTGCAGAGATGGTTGTCCTTCTGCAATGTTCTCCCATCTCCACAGAGGAACTCTGGAGCTCTGTCAGAGTGACCATCGGGTTCTTGATCACCTCACTGAGCAAGATCCTTCTCTCCTGATTGCTCAGTTTGGCTGGGCAGCCAGCTCTAGGAAGAGACTTGGTGTTTCCAAACTTCTTCCATTTAAGAATGATGGAGGCCACTGTGTTCTTGGGGATCTTAAATGTTGCAGACATTTCTTGGTACCCATCCCTAGCCCTGTGCCTCGACACAATCCTGTCTCGGAGCTCTCCAGACAATTCCTTCGACCTCATGGCTTGTTTTATGCTCTGACACACACGATCAACAGTGGGACCATATATGGACAGGTGTGTG
Source organism: Oncorhynchus tshawytscha (assembly GCF_018296145.1). Classification (NCBI taxonomy): domain Eukaryota; kingdom Metazoa; phylum Chordata; class Actinopteri; order Salmoniformes; family Salmonidae; genus Oncorhynchus; species Oncorhynchus tshawytscha. The sequence continues at coordinate 29,439,596 of NC_056442.1, forward strand.
CCTTTCCAAATCATGTCCAATCAATTGAATTTACCACATGTGGACTCCAAACAAATTGTAGAAACATCTCAAGGATAATCAATGGAAACAGGAGGCACCTGAGCTCAATTTCAAATCTCATAGCAAAGGATCTGAATTCTTATGTAAATAAGGTATGTTTTTTATTTTTTATAAATTTGCAAAAATGTCTACAAACCTGATTTTGCGTTTTCATTTTGGGGTATTGTGTGTAGATTAATGAGGGGGAAATCAATTTAATCAATTCTAGAATAAGGCTGTAATGTAACAAAATGTGGAAGAAGTCAGGGGTCTGAAAACTTCCCAAAAGCACTGTATGTGCAGTTGAAATTTGTCCATAGAATTTACTGCTGCTAATGTTGTATTTTCAACATCTGGAACATACATATTTTTTTTACATCTGGAAAATTCCAAAAATACATATTTTCACTTTTGTTTCAGCACTTAAAATGCACTGGATTTCAACATCCCCAAAATACTTATTTAACGGATAGAAAATACATATTTTCGACACCCGGAAAATACGTTTTTCACCTTTCACTCAGCACCTAGAATGCACCTGACTTCAACGTCTGAAAAATACGTCATTTTGCTTACTGGTGGTCTTGTCCCGCGCACTCACCCTGTAGAAGAGGCTACTCGTCTCATTCGCAGAACCGGAGGAGCTGGTGGCTATATTATTCTGCAGTAGCTGTCTCCGGTGAGCGAATGAAGGAAGAGGATTGGAACAAACAGGCAGCATAGTAGCTAAAACTGCTGTGGACTCTTTCTCACCAAAAGAGGAACCAGACGGCAGGCACGCACGGACGCACAGGTCTATCCTAACCGGACGAACCGACTAGTAAATGGGCATAATGTTTAATCTAGCCACCGGCAGCAGAACGTGCATATACAGCATCACCTTTCTGTCCGCGGTCGTGATTTCCTCCTGCCACGCGCTCCGCCGCTGTGGGGACGTGCAGTGCGTTGAGGGCCAGCAGTGCTGTCCCCCTACCGTTACCGGCAACGGTAGCGCGAGTTCCATGGTGCGCTGCTGCAAGCTCCCACTGCATATATTCTTCGACAACGTGGGCTGGGTGACGCGCAAACTATCGGGCATCCTGATCCTGCTGCTCCTTTTCGCAATGGGCTACTTCATCCAGCGGATTATCTGCCCGCGCCCGCGCCGACACCCCCACCCAGAACACCCCGAGGAGCCCTCTCTCTTCCACGGACACGCCACCGCGTCCCAGGACTCCTTACTGGACCGGTACCCCGAATACAGTTTTGGGGACTTCACCTCGCCAGTGCTGCTACCCGCATATGATGAGGTGAAGTACCTGCCGACCTACGAAGAGACCATGCAGGAGGTGCGCAGAGACCAGTCGGATGATAATTTACTGGTCCATTCGGAGGAGCCTGCTGCGGACCGAGGGACGCGGGGAGGACCGATACCCAGAGAAGAGGGACAGGACACTTCAGGACAGAACACACGCGCGTCACGGAATTCTGTCTGACTAAATGTGATGGACTATCCAATTTAAGAATTGTTATTTTATTATGAACTAAAGGAGAGACGTACAGGCTATATTATAACAAGTGCAATTACAATCTGTTGCAATGAATGTTAAAAATAATATGAACTGGCAATTTGGTCAATGACGTGAGTTTTATATGATTGGGTGGATGATTCCCCTTTTGTATGCAAATTAAGACTTGGTATGAGAAACGGAGACAATAAAAGAGATATGGCTGCTATAATTGGCGCTCTTTTGTGTATTGACAGGCAGCTAATTTGGCCCCGGTACAATCACATTAAGTTTTGCTGAGCGGTTCAATTTCCAAAGGCACCGCGAGACAGTTGGCTTTCTCCTCCATATTTTTCTTTTATGAGATGAACAGGCTGAGAATGAGTTTGAGTCTACTGGGCCTGAAAGACGTCTATTCATTCGTATATGTATATCCTAGAAATCATGTCATATAATAGTATTTGTCATTTTTCACACATGTACAACTGTGTATTAATATGCATGCAAGAATTGGAAATGTTTTTTTTTTTCTTTTCTTCATATCACAACTCTCCCCAGGTCACAGGCTGGGTCTATGAGAATCACCTAGTGCAGTTTTCAGTAGCCTAGTGGGGATTCAAAAGTAATAGAATAGTCACACCATGAAATGAATACAAATACTCTCTCCAACACATCTACATAAGCTATGCCTGACATTTTGTTACATCAGCAAGTGCTTTTATCCAATGTATCAGAGAGCTCAGCTCACACACACTGCAGCATGAACACTATCTCCTCCCTCCCTCCTCAATGAGAGATGATGATGATCCTAAATACTGATCCAAGGTCTAGTTACCATGTGAGTGAGCAGACCACCTCTGATAGTTTATCTTTGATGTAGTGACCATAGTTGAATGACAAATCATTCACCATCATCAGCATTAGAGCACTTGAATACAGACATGCCTTGCATGGAAAAAGGCAGGAAGATGACTGATAGACAATACAGACAGTCATAAAGACAGAAGTATAGAATAGACAGCAGTAAATAAAGAGCTAAGCTGGAGCTGCAGACTGAGATAGCCGGAATACAGGAGAGATCAGTGAACAGAGATTACACCCTTGTCTGTTTATTGATTGATCTGTCATACTTACCTGTGTCTGTCTGTCTGTCGCCCAGACCAGTTAGCAGGCAGGTACATTTCAATATCTTAATGCTCAATTCTAAATCGATCTGTAGTCCAGGAACCAGAAATAATATACAGTTGAAGTCGGGAAGTTTACATACACTTAGGTTGGCTGTCATTAAAACTAATTTTTCAACCACTCCACAAATTTCTTGTTAACAAACTATAGTTTTGGCAAGTCGGTTAGGACAACTACTTCATTTATCCAACAATTGTTTACAGACAAATTTCACTTATAATTCACTGTATCACAATTCCAGTAGGTCAGAAGTTTACATACACTAAGTTGACTTTGCCTTTAAACAGCCTGGAAAATTCCAGAAAATGATGTCATGGCTTTAGAAGCTTCTGATAGGCTAATTGACATAATTTGAGTCAATTGGAGGTGTACCTGTGGATGTATTTCAAGGCCAACCTTCAAACTCAGTGCCTCTTTGCTTGACATCATGGGAACGTCTAAAGAAATCAACCAAGACCTCAGAAAAAAGACTGTAGACCTCCACAAGTCTGGTTCATCCTTAGGAGCAATTTCCAAACGCCTGAAGGTACCACATTCATCTGTACAAACAATAGTAAGCAAGTATAAACACCATGGGACCACGTAGCCGTCATACCGCTCAGGGAGGAGACGCGTTCTGTTCCTTCTCCTAGAGATGAACGTACTTTGGTGCAAAAAGTGCAAATCAATCCTAGAATAACAGCAAAGGACCTTGTGAAGATGTTGGAGGAAACAGGTACAAAGTATCTATATCCACAGTAAAAACTAGTCCTATATCAACATAACCTGAAAAGCCGCTCAGCAAGGAAGAAGCCACTGCTCCAAAAACGCCATAAAAAAAGCCAGACTACGGTTTGCAACTGCACATGGGGACAAAGATCATACTTTTTGGAGAAATGTCCTCTGGTCTGATGAAACAAAAATAGAACTGTTTGGCCATAATGACCATCTTTATGTTTGGAGGAAAAATGGGGAGGCTTGCAAGCCGAAGAACACCATCCCAACTGTGAAGCACGGGGGTGGCAGCATCATGTTGTGGGGGTGCTTTGCTGCAGGAGGGACTGGTGCACTACACAAAATAGATGGCATCATGAGGAGGGACAATTATGTGGATATATTGAAGCAACATCTTAAGACATCAGTCAGGAAGTTAAAGCTTGGTCGCAAATGGGTCTTCCAAATGGACTATGACCCCAAGCATACTTCCAAAGTTGTGGCAAAATGGCTCAAGGACAATAAAGTCAAGGTATTGGAGTGGCCATCACAAAGCCCTGACCTAAATCCTATAGAACATTTGTGGGCAGAACTGAAAAAGTGTGTGCGCGCAAGGTGGCAGAAAAAACCTGACTCGGTTACACCAGCTCTGTCAGGAGGAATGGGCCAGAATTCACCCAACTTATTGTGGGAAGCTTGTGGAAGGCTACCCAAAACGTTTGACCCAAGTTAAACAATTTAAAGGTAATGCTACCAAATACTAATTCAGTGTATGTAAACTTCTGACCCACTGAGAATGTGATGAAAGAAATAAAAGCTGAAATAAATAATTCTCTACTATTATTCTGCCATTTCACATTCTTAAAATAAAGTGGTGATCCTAACTGACCTAAGACAGGGAATTGTTACTAGTATTAAATGTCAAGAATTGTGAAACTGAGCATATACGTATTTGGCTAAGGTGTATGTAAACTTCCGACTTCAACTGTAGCTATGTCCAGCTAAGCTTATGATAGACTAGGTGGCATTTTTGGCCATATTTTATAAACCTTACCTATCCATTCTTCTCAGATCTACACAGAAAATGACACAGGAGTAGGGTTCTATTTGGAATTGGGCAATAGATTTCTACATTTACAAACTACTCCTCTGTGCACAGCCACATCCTCTCCACAGTAGGCTGGGCGAGAAAAGTCATCATTAATCTTTGTGGAACAGTGGACTGTTGAGATGGACCAACTCTCCAAGAACTGGTTTATCTGAAGTGCATAAGAGTGGATAAGCAAATGAGAAACTAAAGGATACTCATTAGGAGTTTGGGTTACAGGAGTGATGTCAGATAAATACTGTATGTGCTTTAGCCAGGCTTCCTAGTCTCAATGATACCATCATCTTCAATAGGGTTTCTGACCATGGCCGTTATGGATCACGATAATGGGAAAGCTAGTCTGTCTGACTGGAGGGTAATCCTATGCCGTCCAGCCAGGGCCAGCCTGTTGTGTTGTGTTGGACACTGATGGATTTCCTCCACAGAGGAAATTGGTGGATAAGAGGAGTTTACACAAAAAAAGCATTCAATCCACTGATGGATGAATGAGACAAGATGCAGACACATTACACATCACAGTACATTTTAGTGTCAGAATACAGATATGGTATTACTGGAATTTGTGATTTAACAGTAGAGATCTTATTTTTGCATCTTTGGCTCTGAGGCTCTCTCTCTCTCACTTTCACTCTCTGCAGTGGAGACAGCCTCTACAAGTCCTCTGCACTCAGGCTGTGAGTTCAGGGGCCTAGGGCACGGTCCAATCCTCTAGAATCCCCAGCATTAATGTTTAATCAGATTCTATTCTGCACATTGAGGAGTCCCTCGAAGGAGATCTGAATACAATAATGAGACAGACTGCTGACATGACTTGCTGCCACCAGCATACCACCCTTCATCCCACTGCTGGCTTACTTCTGAAGCTAAGCAGGGTTGGTCCCTGGATGGAAGACCAGATGCTGCTGGAAGTGGTGTTGGAGGGCCAGTAGGAGGCACCCTTTCCCCTGGTCTAAAAAATAATATCCCAAAGCCCCAGGGAAATGATTGCCCTGTGTAGGGTGCTGTCTTACGGATGAGATGTTAAACGGGTGTTCTGACTCTCTGTGGTATCTAAAGATCCCATGGCACTTAGAGGAGTGTTAACCCAGGTGTCCTGGCTAAATTCCCAAGCTGGCCCCCATACCGCCACCTAATCATCCCCAGCTTACAATTGACTCACTCATCGGCCAGATCAATGTGCATTATTAAGCTCCTCATAAATCCTACATTATGCCCCGTCAGGGTCTGAGCTTTGGTAGTAGCAGCATGGTTTGGATAAAGCGTATTCAATTCAGTATGTGTGTTATCTGTGTGCTGTGTGTCTGAACATACTTATGTAAGAGTTCAGGGAACACGTGTGTTGAGGTGTGTGTTTTCCGGTGGTAACACATGAGAAACCTGACTCCTGGCTGATACAGAGTGCTGCTCCTCTTGGGTCAGAGATGACTGGAGAGCTTCCACACTACCACCGGCATCATAGCTACCTGTCCCCCTCTATTGAACTTTACTCTAGACAGGAACGGCCTGACTGCAGTTAGCTGGGGAAAGATGGAGGGAATTCATTCTAGCCTGCACTTAGGACAATACCTGGGTGAACGGGGATTGATAGGATACAAAAACAGAGAGAGAAAAAGAGAGGACATGAAGAGAAAGGGGTGTGAGAGAGGCTGAACTTAATGATTCAGTCTTGCTCTGTTATGGTGTATGACAAGCAGCCCTAGACTACTCCTCTATTGCGCCCATTAGCCATCATCCTGTATCCATCAGGAATCCAGGAGCGCCGGTGTCCAGACCAGAATAACAGGGATCTATCCTGCTGCTCCTGGCTTCCATACTGGGGCTGTGTTTGAGTGTGTGTGTTGGAAGTGGAGATCGATAGGGTGTAATGGCAAATTATGGGCTGGACCGCTGTCAGGGGAGGAAGCTGTTTCCCACCACCACAGAGAATACATGTAAAAGCCTTAATACTTAATATAAACACAAATATCTATGATTACTCTTTTTTAAAAGGTTTTCTTTACCCCTTTTTCGCAATATCCAATTGGTAGTTGTCCCATCGCTGCAACGCCCATATGGACTCGGGAGAGGCGAAGGTCAAGAGCCATGCGTCCTCCGAAACACGACCCGGGCCAAGCCACACTGCTTCTTGACACACTACTTGCTTAACCTGGAAGCCAGCCCACCAATGTGTCGGAGGAAACACTGTACAACTGAAGTCACTGTGCATGCGCCCGGCCCGCCACAAGGAGTAGCTAGAGCGTGATGAGACAAGAACATCCCGTTTGCGAGTTAGATTACTTGCTCGTTATTACTGCATTGTCGGAACTAGAAGCACAAGCATTTCGCTACACTCGCATTAACATCTGCTAACCATGTGTATGTGACAAATCAAATTTGATTTGATTTGATTTGAACCCTCCCCTAACCTGGAGAACGCTGTGCCAATTGTGCGCCGCTTCATGGCTCTTCCAGTCGCAGCCGGCTGCGACACAGCCTGGGATCGACCCCGGATCTGTAGTGACGCCTCTAGCACTGCGATGCAGTGCCTTAGACCACTCCGTCCCTCGAGTAGCCTATGATTACTAGTTAAAACGCACTGGGCTGGGGCTGACTGCATTGAATTGAAATAGCAGTTGAGATAAAAATAAGTCAGAGTTGATCGATCTGATAAATATGTATTTATTAAACGTCTACATATGTACATTCTAAGAGAATAAGGCATTTAAGTTAAATTGTAAAAATATATTTTTTTATAAAACCACAAATACAAAAATAACACTTACCATGTTTGATAAATGACGACTTGAAAATATGTTGTACATTTGGTCCCTGGATGAGGTCAGAGGTGTGGGTTCAAGGGTCAGAGTCGAGAGGCCAAGCTGCTCCCGACAGAGGTGATGGCAGCCTTCTCTCTCTCCTTAACCTGGATCTTTTCCCAGTTCACCTCCACCTGATCGGGGGGGATTAGAGAAGTGGGTCAGTCTAATGGGACATAGTTTGATAGAAAGTGCACATTACCTCTTGTAACAAAATCCTGTCTAGTTTCTAAGAGAAGAAGTCTTTACTACTACAGCTGGTTAGTGTTCACTATATGACAGTCAAAAGCAATGACATATCCTAACCTGTCAGCGTACTGCATGAACCTCTTGTTGGTCTCTTTCTTGCTAAAGTCCTGCAGGAACTTGGAGGCTGTAGGCCTGCACTGTGTCCACATGGGTCTTATGTTTTACTGCCAGCTCCAACGCCCTGAGGACACATGAAGCTTTCAGTCCCATTCACAGATGCATATGTAAGACAGACAGACCAACAGAAAGGCATGTCAGAGAGACAGAAATATTCAGATTCACAGGCAGACAGACATTTAGAGACAGACACACACCCCCACACCTGTCCCAGTTGTAGAGGTTGATGTGGACCTGTATGGCTTGGTAGACCAGCCTGTAGCAGAGTGGACAGTAACATGTGGGCCACTAAAGATTCCTTAGATGGCAGATCCTTGATAGAGTTAATATACTGCACCATAACCACCTGGAGAGAGAAAGAGAGAGAGAAAGAGATTGATGGAGGTTCTTACCTCTCCAACGGCAGCGTAGGCCACCTCCACTGTCGTCATGTCCCTATTGGCCATTGCCATGCCGGCGAGACACACCCACAGCAACTCGTCCTATAGAAACAGAGACAGACATTAAGCAAAAAGGAAATTACATTTGCCATGCACACATTGTCTTAGCATAAATAAACACACACACCACGTACGCACACATACACACACACACACTCACTCACACACAAACAAACGCACACATCCACACATGATAGGGAGCAGGCATGAGTGCCAGGGGACAGTGAGCCGGGATATGGGGATATTTGTCGGGGGGCTGCTCAGCCTGACAGGCTGGTGGTGGCGCCGGGGCGTAGCGCGTGGCCCAGCCCTGACCACAAGGCCCTGCACAGGGGGGCTAGCTTAGCCCTGCTCGCCTGGGTCATTAAAGGGACGGGGCACTGAGAGAGGAGGGCTGTGTGTTATTAGAGGGATGGGAGGTCCATTACACTGGCGTCTCCACATGGACACTCTTCCCATTACCAGTCTGCTCATCCTCACAACACAGGCCTCGTTAGTGTCACTCTGCAGGGCACACACACACACACCCTGTAAACTGACTTCTGTGTGTGTGATTCTGATATCATACTCATTCAGGACATGGAGACGTACTTCGACAAACATGCAGGCACACACGCACACAGACATAATGTCACCATAATGTCACTCCCATTCACTCTTAGTCACACTCAAACTACGCCACTCAACATTATCATTGAAAGCAAAGCCCAGAACAACATCCTGATGCATCCTGTCATCTGAATCCTTCATTAAGAAAAACAACATTGGCCATAAAACTGTGAAGACAACAACAAAATCATCCTTTGCTAAAGCCACTAAATGCTGGTCAGAGAGAGATGGGCCAGTATCCTCCAATCAGTGGAGAGATTGTGGTGTTGGCTCACTGTTAGAGCCTGGCTGGGGATTTAGTCACACTGCTGGGCTGCCCATGTTTGTGTGACTGTGTACAGTATGGTTGTTTGTGTACAGGTCTATCAGCATGTGTGTGTCTATGTGTGTTGTGTGCGTGCGTCTGTTACCAACAATCAGTGCCATGAAAAGTATCCACAAGGGGCTAATCCTCCATACCTGGCTGACAGGACTTCCCCACAACACTCCTCCCACTCCGGGAAAAACCACACCAAACGGCCACGAAAGACCAAACCCTTACCAGAAATGGGGGAGGAAGGAGGAGGGGTGGCTATTTAAAGTGGTGACGCTCCTTCTTCCATACAGTGCATTCAGGAAGTATTCACAACCCTTAACTTTTTCCACATTTTGTTGTGTTACAGCCTGAATTTAAAATGGATTAAATTGAGATTTTGTGTCACTGGCCTACACACAATACCCCATCATGTCAAAGTGTAATTATGTACAAATTAATAAAAAATGTAAAGCTTAAATTTCTTTACCCAATAAGTATTCAACCCTTTTGTTATGGCAAAACCTAAATAAGTTCTGGAGTAAAAAATGTGCTTAACAAGTCACAACGAGGTGCATGGACTCACTCTGTGTGCAATAGTGTTTAACATGATTTTTGAATGATTACCTCATCTCTGTACCCGACACATACAATCATCTGTAAGGTCCCTCAGGTTGAGTAGTGAATTTAAAACAAAGATTCAACCACAAAGACCAGGGAGGTTTTCCAATGCCTTGCAAAGAAGGGCACCTATTAAAAATACATTTAAAAAAGCAGACATTGAATGAATATCCCTTTTAGCATGGTGAAGTTATCAATTACACTTTGGATGGTGTATCAATACACACAGTCATTACAAAGATACAGGTATCCTTCCTAACTTAGTTTCCAGAGTGGAAGGAAACCGCTCAGGGATTTCACCATGAGGCCAATGGTGACTTTAAAACAGTTACAGAGTTTAATGGCTGTGATAGAAGAAAATTGAGGATGGATCAACAACATTGTTGTTACTCCACAATACTAACCTAAATGACAGAGTGAATGACAGAGTGAAAAGACAGAGTGACAGAGTGAAAAGAAGGAAGCATGTACAGAATATGCAAAACATGCATCCTGTTTTCAATAAGGTACTAAAGTAAAATTGCAAAAAATGGCTAAAATAGAAGTTCTAACACACCAGTCAGTTTGGGTTCCGTGTTACTGTTTATTTTGGCCAATATATATATATATGCGGCCAATATATGCTGCATTGAGTTGTTATTTTACCTGAAATGCACAAGGTCCTCTACTCTGACAATTAATTCACACAGAAAACGGTCGTGCGAGCGGTGTCGTCAGTCTGGCTTCTCAAATTGATGCCCAAGAGACCAAACAGCCTCAGATCACGTGCTCAGATCATGTTTGGGTCTCGGATTGGACAATGAAATACACACGCTCGCACCTGCAGGCAACGTGCAGATGTTTCATTTCTCTCTCATGCCAGCGCAAATTATGTGTCGAGGATAAAAGTGGGACGTCCCTCATTATAAACAAACAGTCAGTTAAATTCATGGTGATGCCATAATTTTCAGATCTATTATAAGCGATTAAAAATACGAAACAACAATGTAATTTAACCAATTGACTGGCCAGAGATCAGAGCATTCATCAGCAAAGACGCAGTGCAAGCTGATAGTATTTTGGATAACCAAATTTAAGTCAAAATGATTGATGAACTCGAAGTGTATCAGCTATATGGTGATTAGCAATTCATAATTTACATTTTACCGGTAGTAGTAGGCCAACCGATAACACCACAATGGAATGCGTTTGAAGTGTTGATGCACCGCCGAGAACAGCAAGCATGTCCAGCAAAGTACATCGCCAGCGGCACGCACACACTTCGTGCAGTTCAGCAAGTGGGGGCTTTTCGTGGCAGCCAGACGAGACAATCGAATGAGGATGCGGTGAGGATTTGGGCTCGAATTTAGTCACACTTGCTCTATATATATTGATGCTTCTAATTGTGCATTTTATAAACACATTTTTTATGATAATACAGTCATAACTTTTTTTTTTCAAATAATTTTTGAATATGATAGAATATTGCATTCTATTATACATCCTGAATAATGTTCATTTGTGTATTATAATAATCATCTGACAATCAGTCTGAAATTGAATATTTATCCGATTGTTCATGTCCATATAGCAGCCCAGAACAATGTGGTAAACTACTGTTATTCCTTTACCACCTAATGATTTGATTTATTTATATATATATTTTTCGCTCGCTCTCCTCACTTTTCTGGGGGGAAAATCCGTGAAACAATTTTGTCCAGCCTTACATGCTGACCAGACCGGACAAGTCGCAGAATAAATGTAGAAATCCATGTTATTCAATTATTGCACCCACACTGCTCGCACTCGCCAATGACCGTCTGCGTTACCAAGGGCTAAAATAGAACTTCTTTCTATTTCTGACGCAGATCGCGCTGAAAGTCCTGCCTCGCAGCATGATCTACATCAGTAATAGAAAGGAGTTCTATTTTAGCCCTTGGCAACGCAGACGCTCGTTGGCGCGTGCGAGCAGTGTGGGTGCAATAATTGAATAACATGGATTTCTAAATGTATTTTTCGACACTCGCGCTGGTCAGCAAGTTAGGCTCTCACTGGGGTTGGGGTTCAGGGGTTGGCTGTGTGTGTGTGTGTGTTGGGGAGGTTAAATACATAAATGGTGTTACCCAGGCGAATTATAAACTAATTCAAAGCTGCTGGTCGTGTCTCGTTAAAGCTCCACTACAGTGGCTCCGTCATGGACCCTTCACCATTCCAAGGCCCAGGGCTAAAGGCATCACTACAGACCCGGGTTCGAGCCCGGGCTGTATCACAACATGGAAAGATGTGGACATGGAAAGACGTAAATGAACGAGAGAGACTCAACTCTTCCTCAGAGACTCAGTGGGGGGTGTGAGACACCAACACAGGAGAGGAACATCACAGCGACAGACATGATGATGGCTGCCGTCTTATCAGCTCTTAATCAACCATGCTATTTTGTTTGTTACTTGTTTTGTAATTTTTTTTAAATTGAACCTTTCTTTAACTAGGCAAGTCAGTTAATAAATCCTCTTACAGCTACCCCCCTACTTATGCATATTCTTGATTTAATTTGAAAGAAAACACTGAAGTTTGTGTAAATACAATGAAAAAAACATACGTTTTTTCATTTTTATATCATCATCTTTAAAATGAACAAGACAAAACAAACATTCAGATAGGATGATGGGGACAATTTCAGTGAAAAACATAAGAGGGCAACAGTACTTGTGCAAAGTTTCAGAATGACAACTTCCAAAATGAGTGTGCTACATGACATTTATCATGAAGTCACCCAGGTGTCCCACACAAGTAGCCCAAATGTCCCCAAGTGGCCAAATTGGTGAAGTTATACATTTTGAATGGAATAACTATATACAAAATACCAAAATGGTATTCTAACACCCCCCCACCAAAAAATTGAGAAAAGACATGAAAAAAATATATATACATTTACAAAATAACACTTTCAATATTTGGAAGACCCTCAGTCCTCTACACAATATTGTGCTGCTGATGCCATGTGCCATAGCAGTCTCTTTCTGCTGTAAAGCAGAGGGTCACCAAGCATGTGGTGCAGGTGATGGGGGTCTTCATTTTGCAAAGAACACAGCTACGCCTCCATGCTGTGCTATTTTGGCCCGGAGGCACATCCATGCCTGTAGAAATACATTTGGGCAGATGAACACCACTTGTGGCAGGAGCTGGATGAACCAGCTTCAGTGGGGGATGGACACCTTGGCACTGGGGGCTCCCATTCGGAGTCAGTGTCACTGTGTAAGAAAATGTTCAGTTAGAATAGTTTCACATATGAGCCCACGAGAACAGGTATAATAAACAGATATATATAGAGTACAGGGAACATAAGGTTGAATATATTATTATAGAGCTGCTAGATCTACTGTCTCATTTATATTATGACATTTCAGCTAGATCTACTGTCTCTATTATATTATGACAGACCAGCTAGATCTACTGTCTTTATTATATTGTAACAGACCAGCTGTATCTACTGTCTCCATTTCACTTTGGCCATTGCTGTGGACTTGCCCTCCCCTCAACAGCTTCAAATAGGCTATTTAATTTCACAAATAATATTTCATATTATTAATTTCAAACAACGGCATTGGCATGAGAAAAACTTACCAGTCCAAAACGATGTCCTCTCCGTTCAAAAAATATTCCTCCATTTGGGAATCGCTAAATTAATCGTCCTCCAACAATCTCTGTCTCATTTTCCTGATCAATTTCTTCTAAAATTGTGTGTACATCTGTATATCTAGACTTAGATTTACATTTCCCTGACTTACTGATTGATATATAAACAGCTGAAGATGCACTTTACCAAAACAACGCTGTGCGTAACATGCTTTGGTCCTTCCGGTATGAAACTTCAATGGCGAATGACCCTCTTTACGACACAAGTTGGTCTTCCAACACATAAACATTACATATTGCCGTTTACCTCAGCTCATTGGCTATCTACCCAGCTAGATTTCAAGACGATCCGTGGTCATTGGGTTAAAATACAGCCAATCAACGAAACAGCAGTCATATCATTGGTGCACAATGATGTCATTACTTGTTGTCGGTTTCTTTCAGTCAATACGTCCCGCGAAATGACCCATCTTTTTGGTTGTGTTACAAACAAACCAGTTGATTGTAATGAAACCAAACATGACTGGAAAAGTCACATTTTGTGTGTGTATTTACATCGAATGTGTCGTCAAATGGAATGAGACGGAATTCACGACACAAACGGTTCACAAAATGTTTCGTGTTAGGCTATAAAAATAGATTTTATCAAACAAAAGACCATTCATTGTGTAACAATTAGCATTGGGATTGCAAACAGAGGAAGATTGTCAAAGGTAAACCATTTATTTTATTGCAGTTTGTGATTTTGTTACGCCTGGGCTGGTTGAAATAGTTGTTTTTTATGGTGCTCTATCCTCAGATAATCGCATCGTATTCTTTCGCAGTAAATCCTTTTTAAAAATCTGACAACGCAGTTGGATTAGCAAGATTCTAGGCTTTCAAAACGTGAGACACTTGTATTTTCATGAATGTTTAATATGACTATTAATGTAGCAATCACCGTATGTTGTCGAATTTCATCCCGCTAACGGGTTCTGTGCGCAGAGAGGTTAAGAACAAATTCTTATTTACAATGACGGCCTAGGAACAGTGGGTTAACTGCCTTGTTCAGGAGCAGAATGAAAGATTTGTACATTGTCAGCTCAGGGATTCGATCTATCAATCTTTCAGTTACTGGCCCAACGCTCTAACCACTAGTCTACCTGCCGCCCCGTAACGTTGCTGCTACCGTCTCTTATGACCAAAAAGAGCTTCTGGACATCAGAACAGCGATTACTCACCTCGAATTGGACAAAGAGTTTTTCTTTAATACGTCGGATGGGGAGGATATACTACAAACACCCAAACAGGCCCTCATCCACGTAATTTGCTCAAGAAGGAAACAAAGATTTCGCAGAAAGAGATCAGGGTGCCTTGTGAGGATCAGGCGACGAGTAGCTAATCTGCCTTTGCCATCCGTCCTGCTAGCTAACGTTCAATCGCTAGAAAATAAATGGGATGAACTGAAAGCATGTATGTTCTACCAACGGGACATTAAAAACTGTCATATCTTATGTTTCACTGAGTTGTGGCTGAACGACGACATTAATAACATACAGCGGGCGGGTTATACACCCTATCGGCAGGATAGAACAGCAGCCTCTGGTAAGACACGGGGCGGGGGGCGATGCATATATTTAAACGGCAGCTGGTGCACGATATCTAAAGAAGTCTCAAGGTTTTGCTCACCTGAGGAAGAGTATCTCATGATAAGCTGTAGACCACACTATCTACCTAGAGAGTTTCTGTATTTTCCGTAGCTGTCTACATACCACCACAAACCGATGCTGGCACTAAAACTGCACTCAGTCAGCTGTCTACCGCCATAAGAAAACAGGAAAATGCTCATCCAGAGGTGACGCTCCTAGTTGCCGGGGGACTTTAATGCAGGGAAACTTGAATCAGTTTTACCTCATTTTTATCAGCATGTTAAATGTGCAACCAGAGGGGAAAAAAACTCTAGACCACCTACACTCCACACACAGAGACGCTTACAAAGCTCTCCCTCGCCCTCCATTTGGCAAATCTGACCATAATTCTATCCTCCTGATTCCTGCTTACAAGCTCAAATTTAAGCAGGAAGCACCAGTAACTCGGTCTATAAAAAAGTGGTCAGATGAAGCAGATGCTAAACTACAGGACTGTTTTGCGAGCATAGACTGGAATATGTTCCGGGATTCTTCCGATGGCATTGACTAGTACACCACATCAGTCACTGGCTTTATCAATAAGTGCATCGAGCACGTCGTCCCCATAGCGACTGTACGTACATACCCAAACCAGAAGCCATGGATTACAGGCAACATTCGCACTGAGCTAAAGGGTAGCGCTGCCGCTTTCAAGGAACGAGACTCTAACCCGGAAGCTTACAAGAAATCCCGCTATGCCCTCCGACGAACCATCAAACAGGCAAAGCGTCAATACAGGACTAAGATTGAATCGTACTACACCGGCTCCGACACTCGTCGGCTGTGGCAGGGCTTGCAAACTATTACAGACTACAAAGGGAAGCACAGCCGAGCACTGCCCAGTGACACAAGCCTACTAGACAAGCTAAATAACTTTGCTCGCTTCGAGGCAAGTAACACTGAAACATGCATGAAAGCATCAGCTGTTCCAGACAACTGTGTGATCACGCTATCCGCAGCCCATGTGAGAAAGACCTTTAAACAGGTCAACAAGGCCACAGGGTCAGACGGATTACCAGGACGTGTACTCCGAGCATGCGCTGACCAACTGGCAAGTGTCTTCACTGACATTTTCAACCTCTCCCTGTCTGAGTCTGGAATACCAACATGTTTCAAGCAGACCACCATAGTCCCTGTGCCCAAAAACACGAAGGTAACCTGCCTAAATGAATACCGACCTGTAGCACTCACGCCTCTAGCCATGAAATGCTTTGAAAGGCTGGTCATGGCTCACATCAACACCATTATCCCAGAAATCCTAGACCAACTCCAATTTGCATACCGCACCAACAAATCCACAGATGATGCAATCTCTATTGCACTCCACACTGTCCTTTCACCCCTAAACACCTCCCTCTGCAACTGGATCCTGGACTTCCTGACGAACTGCCCCCAGGTGGTAAGGTTAGAAAACAACACATCCGCACAGGGGTGCGTGCTCAGTCCGCTCCTGTACTCCCTGTTCACTCATGACTGCACTGCCAGGCACGACTCCAACACCATCATTAAGTTTGCCGATGACACAACAGCCTGATCACCGACAACAATAAGGCCTTTCGGGAGGAGGTCAGAGACCTGACAGTGGGGTGCAAGCATAACAACCTCTCCCTCAAAGTGATCAAGACTAAGGAGATGATAGTGGACTACAGGAAAAGGAGGACCGAGCACACCCCCGTTCTCATCGACAGGGTTGTAGTGGAGCAGGTTGAGCGCTTCAAGTTCCTTGGCGTCCACATCACCAACAAACTAACATGGTCCAAGCACACCAAGACAGTCGTGAAGAGGGCACGACAAAACCTATTCCGCCTCAGGAGACTGAAAAGATTTGGCATGGGTCCTCAGATCCTTAAAAGGTTTTAAAGCTGCACCATCAAGAGCATCCTGACGGGTTGCTTCACTGCCTGGAATGGCAACTGCTCTGCCTCCAACCGCAAGGCACTACAGAAGGTAGTGCGTAGGGCCCAGTACATCACCGAGGCCAAGCTTCCTGCCATCCAGGACCTCTATACTAGGCGGTGTCAGATGAACGTCCTAAAAATTGTCAAAGACTCCAGCCACCCTAGTCATAGACTGTTCTCTCTGCTACAGCACAGCAAGCTGTACTGGAGCGCCAAGTCTAGGTCCAAGAGGCTTATAAACAGCTTCTACCCCCAAGCCAGAAGACTCCTGAACAGCTAATCAAATGCCTACCCAGACTCATTGCCTCCCCCACTTCTATGCTGCTGCTACTCTCTGTTATTATCTATGCATAGTCACTTTAATAACTCTACCTACATGTACATAATTACCTCGACACAGGTGCCTCCACACATTGACTCTGTACCGGTACCCCCTGTATATAGCCCCGCTAATGTTATTTACTGCTGCTCTTTATTTATTTGTTATTCTTATCTCTTACTTTAAAAAAAAGTACTTTCTTAAAACTGCTTTGTTGGTTAGGGTCTTGTAAGTAAACATTTCACTGTAAGGTCTACTACACCTGTTGTATTCGGCGCATGTGATAAATACAATTTTATTTGAATAAACAATCGGACAGGCACGAGAGAACCGGACAGACACGAGACAACAAGACCGACATGAGACAATAGAACAGACCACACAGAAATGAGGAAAGAAATTTGACACACTGAGACCTGAGACAAGACATTGAGATACACACACACACCCCACTTCCAAAGGGTGACAGTGAGTTCCCACGCTGCCAGTTGTTACCACGCTATGGTGGGGGCAACCCATAAGGAGAAATCACATTCACTGATCTGTGGCCCCCTAGCCCGCGTGGCCCCTCTCGGGGGCTGAGTGTTTCCCCTGGGGCCAGGGCTCTGGTTCTGTGGTCCCTCTGGCCCTGCTTTGCTCTGCTGCAACCCACAATGTGCTAGCAATTACAGGCCGCTAATTACACCATTTATCATAAATAACTGGCTTTTAGAGAGGGCTCAGAGCTCATGGCTCAGAGCAGCCCTCCACTCCTGGGTAGGGTAGGGGCAGGGCCAGGGAGACAGCAGCCCTCCACTCCTGGGTAGGGTAGGGGCAGGGCCAGGGAGACAGCAGCCCTCCATTCCTGGGTAGGGTAGGGGCAGGGCCAGGGAGACAGCAGCCCTCCACTCCTGGGTAGGGCAGGGCCAGGGAGACAGCAGCCCTCCACTCCTGGGTAGGGGAGGGGCAGGGCCAGGGAGACAGCAGGCCTCCACTCCTGGGTAGGGTAGGGGCAGGGCCAGGGAGACAGCAGCCCTCCACTCCTGGGTAGGGTAGGGGCAGGGCCAGGGAGACAGCAGGCCTCCACTCCTGGGTAGGGTAGGGGCAGGGAGACAGCAGGCCTCCACTCCTGGGTAGGGTAGGGACAGGGACAGGGAGACAGCAGCCCTCCACTCCTGGGTAGGGTAGGGGCAGGGCCAGGGAGACAGCAGCCCTCCACTCCTGGGTAGGGTAGGGGCAGGGCCAGGGAGACAGCAGGCCTGGTGTTAGCCATCTGGCCCTGGATTATTTCACACCATTATTCTATTTTCAACATAATGTTAAGAGTTTTTTAAAGATGTGTTTTGTACAGTATTAGGTGTTGAATATGATGTGTGCTCTGCTCTATACAGATCAGACTCATTCTGCACCGGACCAGGGAGTCACCATAGAATGTCCCCACGAGAATGTCCCCTCTCCTGTCAGGTGTGTGTTACCTTGGCAAAGCGGCAGAGGCGCAGTGCGTCCTCCCAGCGAAAGTAGGCGCTGTACTCATGCAGCACGGTGGTGTAGGTAAGCTGCTGTACACCAACGAGCCGTCACCTGGGTCCCCACATAGTTCAGGATGTGGGCCGCACGGCTGAACTCACTGTGGAGGGGGACAGACCGACAGATATAAAAATACATTCTGTACACACAGCCACTCAGCCGAAGGGCAGCCACTCAGGAATCTCTTCTAAACAACTTTACCACAACATGAAAACATTTCAGATGAAGCAGTACCTTTTATTTCCGATAATGGGGAACTGATTTCTCTGTGTGTGTGTGTGTGTGTGTGCGCACATGTTACCTGAGTGTTTTAGCCAGCAGGTCCAGTGAAGACCGCACCGGGATAGTGCCACACAGTGAACTGTGTGTCCTGAATACCACACAGGATGTTAGCGGAGTCATTCTAGGACATGGTGTGAACCTATTGAGCAGGATAGAGACAGACAACACACTCTTATTGACTACACTCAGAATAACTAACTATAAGCTCTACCACATGGTGTGTAGACCATAGTGCATGTGGGTTATGGTTAGAAAGATCTATCTGGTAGGCTTTAGGTGCTTAACAACACAAAGCAGTTTGAAATCTATCTCCCCCTCCCTTTCTCTCTTTCCCTCTCTCCTACCTATCTTGCAGATGTTGTGTTCTCTGTAGAGGCGATGCACAGCGGTCAGGTACAGGTCACGGTTCTTGTCTATGACTGCGATCTTCCTCTCGCTGGACGGGCCACACTGGTCCAGACCTATCTCCACCACCTCCATCTGGAACGCACACACACACACACACACACACACACACACACACACACACACACACACACACACACACACACACACACACACACACACACACACACACACACACACACACTGAAATGGGAGGCAGAAAGTTGTGTGAGAGAGGCCTGGTTCACATAAGCAGGGCAAACTGAACCACCAGTGTCAAACCCCACCAGTCCCCATAACACATACACTTACAATAGTGTCTTTTGATACACATCTCTTCTCAACACATGATCACCCAAATCACAGGCCACCTCCTCTCGTCCTCCACACTCTCTAGTCCCCAGTACAGCCCTGAGTACACAGGAGGACTAGGAGGGAACAATTGAGGCCAGATCAGAGGGAAGAGACTCAACTCAGAGGGAAGAGGTGGAGGAAAGGGGAGACAAGAGGGAGAAATGGGGGAGGCAAGAGAGTGGAAGGGGGTGCCAGCAGTCTGACCCTACAGCTCCTGGCCCATACTCCCCAACAGGGGTGTATATGCATGTGTGTGACTGTGTGTGTGTGCGTGTGTTTCAGAGCCAGCTGGCTCCAGTGCAGTGCTCCTCTGTCTTGGAGCTGTGGAGTGCTGGCAGAGACAGTAACTACTGATCCTGGCCACTTCTCCTCCTTTTCTCTCTCTCTAATTCACTCCCTCTATCTTAATCCCTTTCAGTCCTGTTCTTCCTCCATAACCCTCCCCCTTTCTCTCCATCTCTTTCTCACACACATGCACTCACTCCAATTTCCACACAGGCTGTATGTCTCCCTCTTAACTATGAAGTTTCTTCTTTCCCCTCAACACCACTAATTCTTCTCTCTGTCTTCTCTCCATGGCTCCCTGACCTTTTCACCCTGGCCTGTTGGGGGCACTCGAACCTATAGCTACCCTGAGGCACAGATCTAGGATCGGCTTACCCTCCCCCAATCATAACAGGTTGCTCAATGTAACAGTATGGATTAAGACGTAAGCACGTGGAGATATGCACAGTCTTCTCATGTCAGTGTGTGCACACTAACAGGAGTGTGTAATGTGTGCTGTGACTGACTGTTGGTGTGTGTTGGTTGGTGAATCACCCAGCTTGTCAGTCAGGGGCTTCCCTTCACCCAGGGCTTTCCCCGTCAGGGCACCAAACAGAGAGATGATTTGAGAAAAAGAAGAGAGGAGAGGACGGAGGACAGAGCGAGCAGGATAATGATGACAAATGGTCATTGTTCCAGTCCTGCTAAAGTCATTTCTCCAGTGTTTTATCTCCTGGTGAAGTGTAATCCTCTTGTTGACAAAGTGCTCCCGATGTTTCAATGTGTTTAACGGCTGTAAATGTCATTGAGTAAAAAAGCCAAAGGCAAATCTCGCCCTGCTTTGTGGACAACAAAGTTTAGTATTGTAGTAGTGAAGGGACAGCTCGGCTGGCCTTCCACTCACCCTTCTCATCGCTCTTGTCCCGGATGGCGATGGTGGCGTTGCTAAGGGAGACTGACTGGGCATTGAGGATGTCCGTTCTCATGCCGGGGAATCTGGGCGTAGAGATGAGACGGCCCTCGTAGGAGAACACATAGACCCCCGTCCAACAGGAAGTGTCTGAGACAGAGAGGAGCCAAAACAAAGAGGAGAAAGGGAAGGATAGAGAGATAAAGATGGGGTGGGGTGATAGAAAGCAGGGTTAGGGATGGAGAAGAGAACGAGTGAGAGAAAGGAGGGCGCAACAAAGAGGAGAGTGAAAGGAGAAGAGAGTAACAAACCGCAAGATGGAGCCAAGATATTACAAAAATCTCACCAAATAAATAAGAGGGAGTCTGTTAATTTGATTGATATATTCATTCAGTGTATTTGTCAGGGGTCTATCAAGTTCATTTGTGTAATGGGAAGCTAGTTAGCGGGGGTGCGTGCTAATAGCGTTTCAATCGGTGAAGTCACTCGCTCTGAGACCTTGAAGTAGTTGTTCCCTTTGCTCTGTAAGGGCGATGGGTAACGATGCTTGGTGGGAGGTTGTTGATGTGTGCTGAGGAGAGGGTCCCTGGTTCGAGTCCAGGTAGGGGCGAGGAGAGGGACGGAAGCTATATTGTTACACTTACCCTGTAAGCAGTCTATGGACAAGGTATGAAAGCATATTAGGTTTTGTTTACCTGGCAACTGTTTCAAATGCTAACTTTTAGCATTAGTGGCATAAATCCAAAATAAGTCAATGGCATCTATAGTAGCATTTTTGTGCTTCATATCCAAATCATCTATAGGTAACATCATTGAGTTACACAATCCATTTTTTTTAACATTAGGATGATTTGGATTGCTGTCAATACTTGTCCATAGACTGCTTACAGGTTGTGGAAATCAATATATCATTTTGTAAATTCACCATCTAGTGGTCAGAACCTGGTAATATCAGGATGTAGGATGATGGGACGTAACAATTTCAATGACTAATTTCTCTGAACAAGGAAAAAAACAATTTCATACTTACTGGGAATACATTACATAGGATGAATACATTACATAGGATGAACACAAGAACACATTACATAGGATGAACACATGAACACATTAAATAGGATGAATACATTACATAGGATGAACACATGAACACATTACATAGGATGAATACATTACATAGGATGAATACATTACATAGGATGAACACATTACATAGGATGAACACATGAACACATTACATAGGATGAATACATTACATAGGATGAATACATTACATAGGATGAACACATTACATAGGATGAACACATTACATAGGATGAAGACATGAACACATTACATAGGATGAACACATGAACACATTACATAGGATGAACACATTACATAGGATGAACACATTACATAGGATGAACATATGAACACATTACATAGGATGAACACATTACATAGGATGAACATATGAACACATTACATAGGATGAACACATTACATAGGATGAACACATGCACACATTACATAGGATGATTACATTACATAGGATGAACACATTACATAGGATGAACACATTACATAGGATGAACACATGAACACATTACATAGGATGAACACATTACATAGGATGATTACATTACATAGGATGAACACATTACATAGGATGAACACATGAACACATTACATAGGATGAACACATTACATAGGATGAACACATTACATAGGATGATTACATTACATAGGATGAACACATGAATACATTACATAGGATGAATACATTACATAGGATGAACACATGAATACATTACATAGGATGAACACATTACATAGGATGAACACATGAATACATTACATAGGATGAATACATTACATAGGATGAACACATGAATACATTACATAGGATGAACACATTACATAGGATGAACACATTACATAGGATGATTACATTACATAGGATGAATACATTACACAGGATGAACACATTACATAGGATGAACACATTACATAGGATGATTACATTACATAGGATGATTACATTACATAGGATGAATACATTACATAGGATGATTACATAGGATGAATACATTACATAGGATGAATACATTACATAGGATGAACACGTTACATAGGATGAACACATTACATAGGATGAACATATGATTACATTACATAGGATGAATACATTACATAGGATGAATACATTACATAGGATGATTACATTACATAGGATGATTACATTACATAGGATGAACACATTATATAGGATGAACACATTACATAGGATGAACACATGAAGACATTACATAGGATGAACACATTACATAGGATGAACACATGAATGCATTACATAGGATGAATACATTACATAGGATGAACACATGAATACATTACATAGGATGAACACATTACATAGGATGAACAAATTACATAGGATGATTACATTACATAGGATGAACACATTACATAGGATGAACACATTACATAGGATGATTACATTACATAGGATGAACACATTACATAGGATGAATACATTACATAGGATGAATACATTACATAGGATGAACACATGAATACATTACATAGGATGAATACATTACATAGGATGAACACATGAATACATTACATAGGATGAACACATTACATAGGATGAATACATTACATAGGATGAATACATTACATAGGATGAACACATGAATACATTACATAGGATGAATACATTACATAGGATGAACACATGAATACATTACATAGGATGAATACATTAAATAGGATGAACACATTAATATATTACATAGGATGAACACATGAATACTTTACATAGGATGAACACATGAACACATTACATAGGATGAACAAATGACATAGGATGAACAAATCACAGGATGAACACATTACATAGGATGAACACATTACATAGGATGAATACATTACATAGGATGAACACATTACATAGGATGAATACATTACATAGGATGAACACATGAATACATTACATAGGATGAACACATGAATACATTACATAGGATGAATACATTATGTGGGATGAACACATTACATAGGATGAACACATGAATACATTACATAGGATGAATACATTATAGGATGAACACATGAATACATTACATAGGATGAACACATGAACACATTACATAGGATGATTACATTACATAGGATGAATACATTACATAGGATGAACACATGAATACATTACATAGGATGAACACATGAATACATTACATAGGATGAACACATGAACACATTACATAGGATGAACAAATGACATAGGATGAACAAATGACAGGATGAACACATTACATAGGATGAACAAATGACATAGGATGAACAAATGACAGGATGAACACATTACATAGGATGAACACATTACATAGGATGAATACATTACATAGGATGAACACATTATATAGGATGAATATATTACATAGGATGAACACATTACATAGGATGAATATATTACATAGGATGAACACATTACATAGGATGAACACATTACATAGGATGATTACATTACATAGGATGAACACATTACATAGGATGAACACATGAACACATTACATAGGATGAACACATTACATAGGATGATTACATTACATAGGATGAATACATTACATAGGATGAATACATTACATAGGATGAACACATGAATACATTACATAGGATGAACACATGAATACATTACATAGGATGAACACATGAATACATTACATAGGATGAATACATTACATAGGATGAATACATTACATAGGATGAACACATGAATACATTACATAGGATGAACACATGAATACATTACATAGGATGAATACATTATGTGGGATGAACACATTACATAGGATGAACACATGAATAAATTACATAGGATGAATACATTATAGGATGATCACATGAATACATTACATAGGATGAACACATGAATACATTACCTAGGATGAACACATGAACACATTACATAGGATGAACACATGAACACATTACATAGGATGAACACATGAATACATTACATAGGATGAACACATGAATACATTAAATAGGATGAACACATGAACACATTACATAGGATGAACAAATGACATAGGATGAACACATTACATAGGATGTACACATTACATAGGATGAACACATTACATAGGATGAACACATTACATAGGATGAACACATTACACAGGATGAACACATTACATAGGATGAACACATGAACACATTACATAGGATGAACACATGACATAGGATGAACACATTACATAGGATGAACACATTACACACGATGAACACATTACATAGGATGAACACATGAATACATTAAATAGGATGAACACATGGACACATTACATAGGATGAATACATTATGTGGGATGAACACATTACATAGGATGAACACATGAATAAATTACATAGGATGAATACATTATAGGATGATCACATGAATACATTACATAGGATGAACACATGAATACATTACCTAGGATGAACACATGAACCCATTACATAGGATGAACACATGAACACATTACATAGGATGAACACATGAATACATTACATAGGATGAACACATGAATACATTAAATAGGATGAACACATGAACACATTACATAGGATGAACAAATGACATAGGATGAACACATTACATAGGATGTACACATTACATAGGATGAACACATTACATAGGGAACACATTACATAGGATGAACACATTACACAGGATGAACACATTACATAGGATGAACACATGAACACACATTACATAGGATGAACACATTACATAGGATGAACACATGAACACATTACATAGGATGAACACATGACATAGGATGAACACATTACATAGGATGAACACATTACACACGATGAACACATTACATAGGATGAACACATGAATACATTAAATAGGATGAACACATGGACACATTACATAGGATGAACAAATGACATAGGATGAACACATTACATAGGATGTACACATTACATAGGATGAACACATTACACAGGATGAACACATTACATAGGATGAACACATTACATAGGATGATTACATTACATAGGATGAATGCATTATATAGGATGAACACATGAATACATTACATAGGATGAATACATTACATAGGATGAACACATGAATACATTACATAGGATGAACACATGAACACATTACATAGGATGAACAAATGACATAGGATGAACAAATGACATAGGATGAACACATTACATAGGATGAATACATTACATAGGATGAACACATTATATAGGATGAATATATTACATAGGATGAACACATTACATAGGATGAATATATTACATAGGATGAACACATTACATAGGATGAACACATGAACACATTACATAGGATGAACACATTACATAGGATGATTACATTACATAGGATGAATACATTACATAGGATGAATACATTACATAGGATGAATACATTACATAGGATGAACACATGAATACATTACATAGGATGAACACATGAACACATTACATAGGATGAACACATGAACACATTACATAGGATGAACACATGAATACATTACATAGGATGAACACATTAATACATTAAATAGGATGAACACATGAACACATTACATAGGATGAATACATTATGTGGGATGAACACATTACATAGGATGAACACATTACATAGGATGAATATATTACATAGGATGAACACATTACATAGGATGAACACATGAATACATTAAATAGGATGAACACATGAACACATTACATAGGATGAATACATTACATAGGATGAATACATTACATAGGATGAACACATGAATACATGACCTAGGATGAATACATTACATAGGATGAATACATTACATAGGATGAATACATTACATAGGATGAATACATTACATAGGATGAACACATTACATAGGATGAATACATTACATAGGATGAATACATTACATAGGATGAACAAACAATACTCTGAGCCACAGCTCCATACTACTTGTCAGAGAGCTGACGCTATAACCTCCTTGTTGAGGTGGGATTGGCGTGGGGTGTGGGGGGTCCGAGTGTGGCTTTTGACCATTTCTTTGGATCCTCGTGTCTTAGTCATTGTTATAAAAAAGTTTGGTCCAAATCAGATGTTAGGTACTATATTTATTTAATATATTATGAATCCTATAAATTAAAATGGACAATTTGGGTGCAATGAATTATCGTAATTTCTCAGAGATCAAGTTATATTTCAACAAAGTAATGTTGCAGGAATGCTCATCTTATCTGTTTCTATCAACAGAAACTATTTCAGAACAATCTGAGATGGTGGGAGTTGAAATCCTCTTTCTGGTGCTTTAAGAGGTGGAACAACCCAGAAGAGAGAATGATAAATGTCCATCTCTTTGTTCCCCACTGCAGTCAGGCTTCCATAGCCAGACCTGCTCTGCTAATGGCACACACTCGCACTCTCACACACAGTTCTCACAAACACACACACTCACACACACAGACGCACACACACACAGAGTGAGAGAGTGGGAGGGAGGGAACGAAAAGGAGAGGGGGTCCAGAGATCGGCGCAACAGGGAGATAGGTGCAACAGGGATAGGCAATATGGGAAAGACTAAGAAATGGAGGAGGGACAGAATGAGATACAAGGATAAAGAGAGACTTACTTCTCAGCCTGTATAATGAGGCTGACGGTCCCCTCCTTCGGGTCAAAAATGAGAGGTGTGTTCCAGTTCTTAGCACTGGAGGCATAGTACTGGAGAGAGGTGGTGACCACTAGGTGACCGTGGGCCGGAGAGGCTTTGGTGACCTGGTCCCTGAACTCCAGAACATCCCCCGCATCATTCACCACATTCCTCACCTGGGTGATGGATAGAGAGAGAGAGAGGGACAGTTTAGGAACACACACACACACATGTCGCTCACATCTTGACCCACAAACATTGACTAACAAATAATCTGAAATACTAACAAACTAATTGTAACAAACAGACTAGAGCATACACACACAAGACCTATTTTCTGAGACACTCATAGATGTTTCGTCGGTATGGAGGCACTCACGTAAACTCCAGAGTGGATTAACTGTTGATATACACAGGAAACAGCCCATGTCTAAGCATAGGACAGGAGGGGACAGAAATGCCTGGTGTGGAAACGTACGTCCGCGTGTGTTTCTACTTTTTTCACTCGTTAGGATAAAAATGTTCTTCCCCATTTCCCCTGTGAATGAATGAATGAAATGTGGTTTTCCACCAGCAGGTAAAAGGTGTGGTGGGTATTTATTTAACGGTTCAAACATCATCCTTCTTTAACCCCCACTAACAACCCAAATTTACTCACCAAACAACCAGGAATAAAAATGTTTAACCGCGAAGTGGTAAATTTAGCCGCCTGATTCACAAACCATTGGCAGATGTGCACTTTTAAAAAAGAGAGAGGGAGAGAAAAAAACCCTGCAAGCCTGAAAATAAATGGCTGAAGACACAGGTTTGTTTGGTTAACGCAAACAGTGCTCAGTGAGGGTTGTCTATGGTGAGAGTGCACGTGTGTGTGCGTATGCACTTATCCACGTGTGTGTGTCCGTTACAGTGTGTGTGCACGGGGGTGTGTTGACCGCGTGTAAACACTACCTTGTGGTTTCTGAAGTTTAAACACACTCTGTGACGGAGGCTGCTATACAGGCTAGCCATTGTCACTGGTCCACACTGGGAGGCTTATAGCATAATGTATAGCCACAAGTACCCAGGCCTGGGGAATAGTCTGGCCCTTTAAAATAGCCTGTTAACTTCACCTCACTTGCGTCTGCCTCTCACACCGGCCCATTCACCCTCAGTTAGCTGTCTCATTAATTCATTTAGGCTCGGGGACTGTTTGGCTTCTTAGGTGAAGTAAAGATTAAGACTTTTTCTGGAGGATTAAACAATCATACGGCATAAGGAACCGAAACATCTGCATGGTTCTCCTCTTGGTGGGGGTGATCTGTGTGTTCTGCCTGCATGGTCCTCCTCTTGGTGAGGGTGATCTGTGTGTTCTGCCTGCATGGTCCTCCTCTTGGTGAGGGTGATCTGTGTGTTCTGCCTGCATGGTCCTCCTCTTGGTGAGGATGATCTGTGTGTTCTACCTGCATGGTCCTCCTCTTGGTGAGGATGATCTGTGTGTTCTGCCTGCATGGTCCTCCTCTTGATGAGGGTGATCTGTGTGTTCTACCTGCATGGTCCTCCTCTTGGTGAGGGTGATCTGTGTGTTCTGCCTGCATGGTCCTCCTCTTGGTGAGGGTGATCTGTGTGTTCTACCTGCATGGTTCACCTCTTGGTGAGGGTGATCTGTGTGTTCTGCCTGCATGGTCCTCCTATTGGTGAGGGTGATCTGTGTGTTCTGCCTGCATGGTCCTCCCCTTGGTGAGGGTGATCTGTGTGTTCTACCTGCATGGTTCACCTCTTGGTGAGGGTGGTCTGTGTGTTCTACCTGCATGGTCCTCCTCTTGGTGAGGGTGATCTGTGTTCTACCTGCATGGTCCTCCTCTTGGTGAGGGTGATCTGTGTATTCTACCTGCATGGTCCTCCTCTTGGTGAGGGTGATCTGTGTTCTACCTGCATGGTCCTCCTCGTGGTGAGGGTGATCTGTGTTCTACCTGCATGGTCCTCCTCTTGATGAGGGTGATCTGTGTTCTACCTGCATGGTTCACCTCTTGGTGAGGGTGGTCTGTGTGTTCTACCTGCATGGTCCTCCTCTTGGTGAGGGTGATCTGTGTTCTACCTGCATGGTCCTCCTCTTGGTGAGGGTGACCTGTGTGTTCTACCTGCATGGTCCTCCTCGTGTTGAGGGTGAACTATGTGTTCTACCTGCACGGTTCACCTCTTGGTGAGGGTGATCTGTATATTCTAGCTGCATGGTCCTCCTCGTGGTGAGGGTGATCTGTGTGTTCTACCTGCATGGTCCTCCTCTTGGTGAGGGTGATCTGTGTGTTCTACCTGCATGGTCCTCCTCTTGGTGAGGGCGATCTGTGTGTTCTACCTGCATGGTCCTCCTCTTGGTGAGGGTGATCTGTGTGTTCTACCTGCATGGTCCTCCTCGTGTTGAGGGTGAACTGTGTGTTCTACCTGCACGGTTCACCTCTTGGTGAGGGTGATCTGTATATTCTAGCTGCATGGTCCTCCTCGTGGTGATGGTGATCTGTGTGTTCTACCTGCATGGTCCTCCTCTTGGTGAGGGTGATCTGTGTGTTCAACCTGCATGGTCTTCCTCTTGGTGAGGGCGATCTGTGTGTTCTACCTGCATGGTCCTCCTCTTGGTGAGGGTGATCTGTGTATTCTAGCTGCATGGTCCTCCTCTTGGTGAGGGCGATCTGTGTGTTCTACCTGCATGGTCCTCCTCTTGGTGAGGGTGATCTGTGTATTCTAGCTGCATGGTCCTCCTCTTGGTGAGGGTGATCTGTGTATTCTAGCTGCATGGTCCTCCTCTTGATGAGGGTGATCTGTGTGTTCTACCTGCATGGTCCTCCTCATGGTGAGGGTGATCTGTGTGTTCTACCTACATGGTCCTCCTCTTGATGAGGGTGATCTGTGTGTTCTACCTGCACGGTCCTCCTCTTGGTGAGGGTGATCTGTGTGTTCTACCTGCATGGTCCTCCTCTTGGTGAGGGTCCCTGTGAGCTGCGTGCCGTCTGCTGACCAGTGTTAGGCTTCTCCAACGCATACGACCACTAGAGAGAGACAGAGAGAGAGAGAGAGACAAAGCGAGAGAGAGACAGACAAAGAAAGAGAGAGAGACAAAGCAAGAGAGAGACAGACAAAGCGAGAGAGAGAGACAGACAAAGCGAGAGAGAGACAGACAAAGAAAGAGAGAGACAGCCAAAGCGAGAGAGAGACAGACAAAGCGAGAGAGAGACAGACAAAGCGAGAGAGAGACATACAGACAAAGAAAGAGAGAGACATACAGACAAAGAAAGAGAGAGAGAGAGAGACAGACAAAGAAAGAGAGAGAGAGACAGACAAAGAAAGAGAGAGAGAGACAGACAAAGAAAGAGAGAGACAAAGAGAGAGACAGACAAAGAAAAGAGAGAGAGAGAGAGACAGACAAAGAAAGAGAGAGACATACAGACAAAGACAAAGAGAGAGAGACAGACAAAGAAAGAGAGAGAGAGAGAGACAGACAAAGAAAGAGAGGCAGACAAAGAAAGAGAGAGAGACAGACAAAGAAAGAGAGAGACATACAGACAAAGAAAGAGAGAGAGAGACAGACAAAGAAAGAGAGAGAGAGACATACAGACAAAGAAAGAGAGAGAGACAGACAAAGAAAGAGAGAGAGAGAGAGACAGACAAAGAAAGAGAGGCAGACAAAGAAAGAGAGACAGACAAAGAAAGAGAGAGAGAGAGAGACAGACAAAGAAAGAGAGAGAGAGAGAGACAGACAAAGAGAGAGAGACAGACAAAGAAAGAGAGAGAGAGACAGACAAAGAAAGAGAGAGAGAGAGAGACAGACAAAGAAAGAGAGAGAGAGAGAGACAGACAAAGAAAGAGAGAGAGAGACAGACAAAAAGTAGAGAGAGAGAGAGACAAAAAACAGAGAGATAGAGAGAGACAGACAAAAAGTAGAGAGAGAGACAGACAAAAAAGAGAGAGAGAGACAGACAAAGAAAGAGAGAGAGAGAGACAGACAAAGAAAAGAGAGAGTGAGAGACAGACAAAGAAAGAGAGAGAGAGACAGACAAAGAAAAGAGAGAGTGAGAGACAGACAAAGAAAGAGAGAGAGAGAGAGACAGACAAAGAAAAAGAGAGAGACATACAGACAAAGAAAGAGTGAGAGACAGACAAAGAAAGAGAGAGAGAGAGAGACAGACAAAGAAAGAGAGACAGACAAAGAAAGAGAGAGACATACAGACAAAGAAAGAGAGTGAGAGACAGACAAAGAAAGAGAGAGAGTGAGAGACAGACAAAGAAAGAGAGAGAGAGACAGACAAAGAAAGAGAGAGAGAGACAGACAAAGAAAGAGAGAGAGTGAGAGACAGACAAAGAAAGAGAGAGAGTGAGAGACAGACAAAGAAAAAGAGAGAGAGAGACAGACAAAGAAAGAGAGAGAGAGACAGACAAAGAAAGAGAGAGAGAGACAGACAAAGAAAGAGAGAGAGAGACAGACAGACAAAGAAAGAGAGAGACAGACAAAGAAAGAGAGAGAGAGAGAGACAGACAAAGAAAGAGAGGCAGACAAAGAAAGAGAGACAGACAAAGAAAGAGAGGCAGACAAAGAAAGAGAGAGAGAGAGAGACAGACAAAGAAAGAGAGAGAGAGAGAGACAGACAAAGAAAGAGAGAGAGAGACAGACAAAGAAAGAGAGAGAGAGAGAGACAAAGAAAGAGAGAGAGAGAGACAGACAAAGAAAGAGAGAGACATACAGACAAAGAAAGAGAGAGAGAGACAGACAAAGAAAGAGAGAGAGAGACAGACAAAGAAAGAGAGAGAGAGACAGACAAAGAAAGAGAGAGAGAGACAGACAAAGAAAGAGAGAGAGAGACAGACAAAGAAAGAGAGAGAGAGACAGACAAAGAAAGAGAGAGAGAGACAGACAAAGAAAGAGAGAGAGAGAGAGACAGACAAAGAAAGAGAGAGACAGACAAAGAAAGAGAGAGAGAGACAGACAAAGAAAGAGAGAGACAGACAAAGAAAGAGAGAGACAGACAAAGAAAGAGAGAGACAGACAAAGAAAAGAGAGACAGACAAAGAAAGAGAGAGACAGACAAAGAAAGAGAGAGACAGACAAAGAAAGAGAGAGACAGACAAAGAAAGAGAGAGAGAGACAGACAAAGAAAGAGAGAGAGAGAGACAGACAAAGAAAGAAAGAGAGAGACATACAGACAAAGAAAGAGAGAGAGAGACAGACAAAGAAAGAGAGAGACATACAGACAAAGAAAGAGAGAGAGAGACAGACAAAGAAAGAGAGAGAGAGACAGACAAAGAAAAGAAGAGAGACAGACAAAGAAAGAGAGAGACATACAGACAAAGAAAGAGAGAGACATACAGACAAAGAAAGAGAGAGAGAGACAGACAAAGAAAGAGAGAGAGAGACAGACAAAGAAAGAGAGAGACATACAGACAAAGAAAGAGAGAGACATACAGACAAAGAAAGAGAGAGACATACAGACAAAGAAAGAGAGAGAGAGACAGACAAAGAAAGAGAGAGACATACAGACAAAGAAAGAGAGAGAGAGACAGACAAAGAAAAGAGAGAGAGACAGACAAAGAAAAGAGAGAGAGACAGACAAAGAAAGAGAGAGACATACAGACAAAGAAAGAGAGAGACATACAGACAAAGAAAGAGAGAGAGAGACAGACAAAGAAAGAGAGAGAGAGACAGACAAAGAAAGAGAGAGACATACAGACAAAGAAAGAGAGAGACATACAGACAAAGAAAGAGAGAGACATACAGACAAAGAAAGAGAGAGAGAGACAGACAAAGAAAGAGAGAGACATACAGACAAAGAAAAGAGAGAGAGACAGACAAAGAAAGAGAGAGAGAGACAGACAAAGAAAGAGAGAGAGAGACAGACAAAGAAAGAGAGAGACATACAGACAAAGAAAGAGAGAGACATACAGACAAAGAAAGAGAGAGACATACAGACAAAGAAAGAGAGAGACATACAGACAAAGAAAGAGAGAGAGAGACAGACAAAGAAAAGAGAGAGAGAGAGACAGACAAAGAAAGAGAGAGACATACAGACAAAGAAAAGAGAGAGAGACAGACAAAGAAAGAGAGAGACATACAGACAAAGAAAGAGAGAGAGAGACAGACAAAGAAAGAGAGAGAGAGACAGACAAAGAAAGAGAGAGAGAGACAGACAAAGAAAGAGAGAGACATACAGACAAAGAAAGAGAGAGACATACAGACAAAGAAAGAGAGAGAGAGACAGACAAAGAAAGAGAGAGAGAGACAGACAAAGAAAGAGAGAGACATACAGACAAAGAAAGAGAGAGAGAGACAGACAAAGAAAGAGAGAGACATACAGACAAAGAAAAGAGAGAGAGACAGACAAAGAAAGAGAGAGAGAGACAGACAAAGAAAGAGAGAGAGAGAGACAGACAAAGAAAGAGAGAGAGAGACAGACAAAGAAAGAGAGAGAGAGAGAGACAGACAAAGAAAGAGAGAGACAGACAAAGAAAGAGAGAGAGAGACAGACAAAGAAAGAGAGAGACAGACAAAGAAAGAGAGAGACAGACAAAGCGAGAGAGAGACAGACAAAGAAAGAGAGAGACAGACAAAGAAAGAGAGAGAGAGAGAGACAGACAAAGAAAGAGAGAGAGAGACAGACAAAGAAAGAGAGAGAGAGAGAGACAGACAAAGAAAGAGAGGCAGACAAAGAAAGAGAGAGAGAGACAGACAAAGAAAGAGAGAGAGAGACAGACAAAGAAAGAGAGAGAGAGACAGACAAAGAAAGAGAGGCAGACAAAGAGAGAGAGACAGACAAAGAAAGAGAGAGAGAGACAGACAAAGAAAGAGAGAGAGAGACAGACAAAGAAAGAGAGAGAGAGAGAGACAGACAAAGAAAGAGAGGCAGACAAAGAAAGAGAGAGACATACAGACAAAGAAAGAGAGAGAGAGAGAGACAGACAAAGAAAGAGAGAGAGAGACAGACAAAGAAAGAGAGAGAGAGACATACAGACAAAGAAAGAGAGAGACAGACAAAGAAAGAGAGAGAGAGACATACAGACAAAGAAAGAGAGAGACATACAGACAAAGAAAAGAGAGAGAGACAGACAAAGAAAGAGAGAGACATACAGACAAAGAAAGAGAGAGACATACAGACAAAGAAAGAGAGAGACATACAGACAAAGAAAGAGAGAGACATACAGACAAAGAAAGAGAGAGACATACAGACAAAGAAAGAGAGAGACATACAGACAAAGAAAGAGAGAGACATACAGACAAAGAAAGAGAGAGAGAGACATACAGACAAAGAAAGAGAGAGACATACAGACAAAGAAAGAGAGAGAGAGACATACAGACAAAGAAAGAGAGAGACAGACAAAGAAAGAGAGAGAGAGACAGACAAAGAAAGAGAGAGAGAGAGAGACAGACAAAGAAAGAGAGAGAGAGAGAGACAGACAAAGAAAGAGAGAGAGAGAGAGACAGACAAAGAAAAGAGAGAGAGAGAGACAGACAAAGAAAGAGAGAGAGAGACAGACAAAGAAAAGAGAGAGAGAGAGACAGACAAAGAAAGAGAGAGAGAGAGAGACATACAGACAAAGAAAGAGAGAGACATACAGACAAAGAAAGAGAGAGACATACAGACAAAGAAAGAGAGAGAGACAGACAAAGAAAAGAGAGAGAGAGAGACAGAGAGAGAGACAGACAAAGAAAGAGAGAGAGAGACAGACAAAGAAAGAGAGAGAGAGACAGACAAAGAAAGAGAGAGACATACAGACAAAGAAAGAGAGAGACATACAGACAAAGAAAGAGAGAGACATACAGACAAAGAAAGAGAGAGACATACAGACAAAGAAAAGAGAGAGAGACAGACAGACAAAGAAAGAGAGAGAGAGACAGACAAAGAAAGAGAGAGAGAGAGAGACAGACAAAGAAAGAGAGGCAGACAAAGAAAGAGAGAGAGACAGACAAAGAAAGAGAGAGACAGACAAAGAAAGAGAGGCAGACAAAGAAAGAGAGAGAGACAGACAAAGAAAGTGAGAGACAGACAGACAAAGAAAGAGAGAGAGAGACAGACAAAGAAAGAGAGAGAGAGACAGACAAAGAAAGAGAGAGACATACAGACAAAGAAAGAGAGAGACATACAGACAAAGAAAGAGAGAGACATACAGACAAAGAAAGAGAGACAGACAAAGAAAGAGAGAGAGAGAGAGACAGACAAAGAAAGAGAGACAGACAGACAGAGAGACAGACAAAGAAAGAGAGAGAGAGAGAGACAGACAAAGAAAGAGAGGCAGACAAAGAAAGAGAGACAGACAAAGAAAGAGAGAGAGAGAGAGACAGACAAAGAAAGAGAGGCAGACAAAGAAAGAGAGAGAGACAGACAAAGAAAGAGAGAGACAGACAGACAAAGAAAGAGAGAGAGAGACAGACAAAGAAAGAGAGAGAGAGACAGACAAAGAAAGAGAGAGAGAGACAGACAAAGAAAGAGAGAGAGAGAGACAGACAAAGAAAGAGAGACAGACAGACAGAGAGACAGACAAAGAAAGAGAGAGAGAGAGAGACAGACAAAGAAAGAGAGGCAGACAAAGAAAGAGAGACAGACAAAGAAAGAGAGAGAGAGAGAGACAGACAAAGAAAGAGAGGCAGACAAAGAAAGAGAGAGAGACAGACAAAGAAAGAGAGAGACAGACAGACAGAGAGACAGAGAAGGAAAGAGGAAGTTAGAGAGAGACAGAGAGAGATTGTTGAGTAAATGGCAAAATAATTGTATTTGGTAGTACTGTTCTTAATCAATGCACAATTTCAAACAATAAGACAGATACTGTGCAGTGACAAAGGGCTATAAGGGGTACAGTAAGCCAGGGCGGTTAGGGATAGAGAGAGGGGTGGGGGTGAACAGGGATAGGTGCAGTATGGGGGTAGTGGGGGTTTGGTTGGGTGCATGACATCCCCCCCCATGTAAACTGTGTGTAAGAGACACGGGTTGAGTCAGGGCCCAGACACTGAGCTGTGATGAACTGTGAGACACTGAAGGAGCGTTCAGGCCTGCCAAGTCCAGCACTCGCGCTCGTAAACATGCACTCTGCTATCCTCATCTATTACAACTAGCCAGAGTTATGGGGGTGGGGTGGGGAGGGGGGTGCATGAGCACACAATCAAGAGCCAAAGAGTGATTACCCAAACCTTTTCCTTTCTTTCAAAAGTTCTATTTTACTTGTGTGTGTGTGTGTGTGTGTGTGTGTGTGTGTGTGTGTGTGTGTGTGTGTGTGTGTGTGTGTGTGTGTAGTGGAGTTATTTTGGTGTATTGGTGTGAGTCAGTGACACCCATCGAGGCAGCTGAGAAGAGGCTGCAGCTCCTACCAACTCCCCAGCCTGCCGTTTGGAACACACCACACCACCACCACGACAACAGTTACTCACTAAGGCCACTAGAACACACCCCCCTCCTCTCCAAGATATTCCTTCGCACTCTTTTCTTCTCTCACTGCTCTCTCTCTCCTCTCTCTTAGCGTTCTGCAGAGTATCACACAAAGCCTATTCTGTTATTTGGCTTCTGGTTTAGAAATCCAGCCTGTCAGAGGGCTTATGATTGAGTTGAGATAGTTTGAGCTTGCAGTTGTGTTTTTTCAACCTGTTAGGGTGCGTGTGAGAGAGAGATCTCAGTGTTGATGGATGATATTTGGGGCTTGATTTATGGAGGTCAGATTAGCAATGCCAAACTTAAACAGCTAGCTACACAAGAACCAGGACTGTAGTGTGAAAGGGAACTCTCCTGCTTCCCCACTCAGTCTTGTCCGTCGCTCTTTACCCTTCTTTCTCAACTATGTCTCTCATTCTCCACCGTCTCTCTCTTTACCCCTCACTACCCTGTCTCTGTACCCCTATCTAGCCCCCCTCTGTCTCTTCTTTACTCCTCCCTAACTCCTTTCACCCCTTCCCTCTCTCCTGTCTTTGTCCACAGTCTAAATTAGGGACATTCCTCCATGTGCACCCAAAGACAGCGATGACCTTCCCGTGGTGATCTTTAACCCCTGACCCCTCTGCCTCAGCCCCTTCCATTGTGCAGGTGGCTGGCAGGGCTCACCAGCTTTACCAGCCATCCCTTTTTTCTGTCCACCCCTCTCCTCTGGTCTAGTCTGTGACCCCTGACCTCTATGCCTCAGCTCTTCCCTGTGTGCAGGTGGCTGGCAGGGCTGAGGCTGCGTGCAGAGGGAGAAACTGCTAACACTAACATTACCCTAACGCTGCCTGTTAGAGACTGGACGGGACACCAAGTGCTGCGATGCACAAATAAGGTCTGTGTTGGTTTCATGTGCTGAGGTGTGGCTTTGTATACGGTCTCAACCAGCAGGTTGGGGCACTCTCTCTCTCTCTCAGAGTGGCCAGTGGCCACAGTCAAAGCAGAGGATTTCCTTGGTCAGCTTCCTCCCGTGTAGTACTGTATCAGGACCCAAAATAAACCAAAGAGACTCTCTTTACCAAAAAAAAGACTCTCTTTTACCAATCTGAACAATACATTTCTTGTTAAACTCATATCAAATGGTGGTGTTTTCTGTCATTTCGCTTCTGCACGGCCTGCCCCTTTTACCTCTACCGCGCTCTCCCTCCTTCCTCATAAATCCTGCGATAGAAATGACTTTCCTTATTTTTCGCTGTGCGCGTGCATGTGTCTGCTGCAAAGATAAACAGGGTCCGGCCACATAAAGGCCGCTGCAGGGCTTTGAAGTGTACTTTTATATACCTTTCGTCCAAACATCAGCGCCGTGCTTGGACAGGCTCCACCGCCAACGAGAGCATGCACGCTTAAAATAATAATACCCCATCTATTCTTCAGCAAAAATCCAAGCCGCTCCGTTTTAGAGCTCCCCTGAGGGAGAGGAGGGGGCGGAGGGGGGTCAGAGATGCAGCTGAATGTATACACATGATATCAGCCTGAGAAGCATTTTGGGATTTGTGCTTACCTAATACTTTTAACACATTGGGCCATTTGACTCCTGCTGCAGCAAGCATACGTTGTGTTGTGTGTGTATGAGAAAGAGAGAACATGGGTGTAGATTTAAATGTATATAAGACAGATGGTGGGGTGTGTAAATGTAATGTATTCACAGTGTGAGTTAGTGTGTGTGTGTGTGAGAGGTGTGTGTGTATGTGTGTGTCTAAAAGGTGAGAATCCCCAGGATCTCAGTTGCACTTTTGTCTGAGTTGTCAGGCAGTGAGCGAGTTTGGGACACTGGGGGGAGTCCTGTAGCTCTCGTGAGAGAAGAGTTTACTCTACCTCTTTCTGCTCCCTTCTCATTCTACCCTCCTCCCCTCCCCCTCATGAATAACCTCCCTTTCTCTACCTTTATCTTTCCCCAGGACTAGTCCCCCTATCACTCTCTATCTTTCTCTCACAAAAGGTGTCAGCATTAGGTAGTACTGTAGCAAGTGTTTCCCAAAAGCACAGAGTCCAATTATGGCCCTCTTTAAGATCCCGGGGGTCCACTCCACAACATAGATCTGTCGTCATACTGTCTCCAGACTGCAGGAGTAAATCAGGATCTGTCCAGACCTGGAGCACTGCTGGTTCACCTCTGGGCCACAGTGCTCCACTCCAGGACTCTCTGCTCTCAACCACAATTCACTATTAGGACAACCGTAGAGAGCTTGAGCCATAGACAACCATAGAGAGTTTGAGCCATAGAAAACCATAGAGAGCTTGAGCCATAGACAACCATAGAGAGTTTGAGCCATAGACAACTATAGAGAGCTTCAGCCATAGACAACCATAGAGAGTTTGAGCCATAGACAACTATAGAGAGCTTCAGCCATAGACAACCGTAGAGAGCTTCAGCCATAGACAACCATAGAGTGCTTCAGGCATAGACAACCGTAGAGTGCTTCAGGCATAGACAACCATAGAGAGCTTCAGCCATAGACAACCATAGAGTGCTTCAGCCATAGACAACCAGAGAGCTTCAGCCATAGACAACCAGAGTGCTTCAGCCATAGACAACCATAGAGAGCTTCAGCCATAGACAACCATAGAGTGCTTCAGCCATAGACAACCATAGAGAGCTTCTGCCATAGAGAGATGGGTGATAGAGGGTGAAATAGGGAAGAGAGGAGCGAGGGAAGGGGAGAGAAGGATGAGAGGAGGGATATAAGGGCTGAAAGGGGATGAGAGGGGAGATGGAGGCGGATCAGTCAGCAGCAGATTTGCTGACTAGTTTGATTGGAGCCAAAAGGGATGATCCTGGCCCTGCTTCAACCACTCTGCTCTCTCCTTGAGAACACTGGACTAGCTAGGGGATATTCACAATCACTCTGGAAACTGGGGAGGGAGAGAGAGGGGGGAGCAGCAGGAGAAGGGGAGAGCCCTGTGAAGAAGAAGGGTGGAGGGGTGCTGGTAAGGGTCTGCTCTGGTCACTGAGCCCTGTCTATAATGGGCAGCTTTGTGGCCAGAGGGAAGGTGACAGACATGACGTGGAGCTCTGCTGAGGTCTGTGGGAGAGAGAGGGGGAGGAGAGAAAGAGAGACCCCTAGCTCTTACAATGAGCTCATGCACACAGACAGCACACAGCAGCATAGCACTATACAACATACACACTGCAGCATAACACTATACAACATACACACTGCAGCATAACACTATACAACATACACACTGCAGCATAACACTATACAACATACACACAGCAGCATAGCACTATACAACATACACACTGCAGCATAGCACTATACAACATACACACTGCAGCATAGCACTATACAACATACACACAGCAGCATAACACTATACAATATACACACTGCAGCATAACACTATACAACATACACACACAGCAGCATAGCACTATACAACATACACACAGCAGCATAACACTATACAATATACACACTGCAGCATAGCACTATACAATATACACACTGCAGCATAGCACTATACAATATACACACAGCAGCATAGCACTATACAACATACACACTGCAGCATAACACTATACAACATACACACTGCAGCATAACACTATACAACATACACACTGCAGCATAACACTATACAACATACACACAGCAGCATAGCACTATACAACATACACACTGCAGCATAGCACTATACAACATACACACTGCAGCATAGCACTATACAACATACACACAGCAGCATAACACTATACAACATACACACAGCAGCATAACACTATACAACATACACACTGCAGCATAACACTATACAACATACACACTGCAGCATAACACTATACAACATACACACAGCAGCATAACACTATACAATATACACACTGCAGCATAGCACTATACAACATACACACAGCAGCATAGCACTATACAACATACACACTGCAGCATAACACTATACAACATACACACAGCAGCATAACACTATACAACATACACACTGCAGCATAACACTATACAACATACACACTGCAGCATAACACTATACAACATACACACAGCAGCATAGCACTATACAACATACACACTGCAGCATAGCACTATACAACATACACACTGCAGCATAGCACTATACAACATACACACAGCAGCATAACACTATACAACATACACACAGCAGCATAACACTATACAACATACACACTGCAGCATAACACTATACAACATACACACTGCAGCATAACACTATACAACATACACACTGCAGCATAACACTATACAACATACACACACAGCAGCATAGCACTATACAACATACACACTGCAGCATAGCACTATACAACATACACACTGCAGCATAACACCATGCAACATACACACACAGCAGCATAGCACTATACAATATACACACTGCAGCATAGCACTATACAATATACACACTGCAGCATAGCACTATACAATATACACACTGCATCATAGCACTATACAATATACACACTGCAGCATAGCACTATACAATATACACACTGCAGCATAGCACTATACAATATACACACAGCAGCATAGCACTATACAACATACACACTGCAGCATAACACTATACAATATACACACTGCAGCATAACACTATACAACATACACACACAGCAGCATAGCACTATACAACATACACACAGCAGCATAACACTATACAATATACACACTGCAGCATAGCACTATACAATATACACACTGCAGCATAGCACTATACAATATACACACTGCAGCATAGCACTATACAATATACACACTGCAGCATAACACTATACAACATACACACTGCAGCATAACACTATACAACATACACACTGCAGCATAACACTATACAACATACACACAGCAGCATAGCACTATACAACATACACACTGCAGCATAGCACTATACAACATACACACTGCAGCATAACACCATGCAACATACACACACAGCAGCATAGCACTATACAATATACACACTGCAGCATAGCACTATACAATATACACACTGCAGCATAGCACTATACAATATACACACTGCAGCATAACACTATACAATATACACACTGCAGCATAGCACTGTACAATATACACACTGCAGCATAACACTATACAACATACACACTGCAGCATAACACTATACAACATACACACTGCAGCATAACACTATACAATATACACACTGCAGCATAACACTATACAACATACACACACAGCAGCATAGCACTATACAACATACACACAGCAGCATAACACTATACAATATACACACTGCAGCATAGCACTATACAATATACACACTGCAGCATAGCACTATACAATATACACACTGCAGCATAGCACTATACAATATACACACTGCAGCATAACACTATACAACATACACACTGCAGCATAACACTATACAACATACACACTGCAGCATAACACTATACAACATACACACAGCAGCATAGCACTATACAACATACACACTGCAGCATAACACTATACAATATACACACTGCAGCATAGCACTATACAATATACACACTGCAGCATAACACTATACAACATACACACAGCAGCATAGCACTATACAACATACACACAGCAGCATAACACTATACAACATACACACAGCAGCATAACACTATACAACATACACACAGCAGCATAACACTATACAACATACACACAGCAGCATAGCACTATACAATATACACACTGCAGCATAACACTATACAATATACACACTGCAGCATAGCACTATACAATATACACACTGCAGCATAACACTATACAACATACACACTGCAGCATAACACTATACAATATACACACTGCAGCATAACACTATACAACATACACACTGCAGCATAACACTATACAACATACACTGCAGCATAACACTATACAATATACACACTGCAGCATAACACTATACAATATACACACTGCAGCATAGCACTATACAACATACACACTGCAGCATAACACTATACAATATACACACTGCAGCATAACACTATACAATATACACACTGCAGCATAGCACTATACAATATACACACTGCAGCATAGCACTATACAACATACACACAGCAGCATAACACTATACAATATACACACTGCAGCATAGCACTATACAACATACACACTGCAGCATAACACTATACAACATACACACTGCAGCATAGCACTATACAATATACACACTGCAGCATAGCACTATACAACATACACACTGCAGCATAACACTATACAACATACACACTGCAGCATAGCACTATACAACATACACACTGCAGCATAACACTATACAACATACACACTGCAGCATAGCACTATACAACATACACACTGCAGCATAACACTATACAACATACACACTGCAGCATAACACTATACAACATACACACTGCAGCATAACACTATACAACATACACACTGCAGCATAACACTATACAACATACACACTGCAGCATAACACAATACAACATACACACAGCAGCATAACACTATACAACATACACACTGCAGCATAACACAATACAACATACACACAGCAGCATAACACTATACAACATACACACACTGCAGCATAGCACTATACAACATACACACTGCAGCATAGCACTATACAACATACACACTGCAGCATAACACTATACAATATACACACTGCAGCATAACACTATACAACATACACACTGCAGCATAACACAATACAACATACACACAGCAGCATAACACTATACAACATACACACACTGCAGCATAGCACTATACAACATACACACTGCAGCATAGCACTATACAACATACACACTGCAGCATAACACTATACAACATACACACTGCAGCATAACACAATACAACATACACACTGCAGCATAGCACTATACAACATACACACTGCAGCATAACACAATACAACATACACACTGCAGCATAGCACAATACAACATACACACTGCAGCATAACACAATACAACATACACACTGCAGCATAACACAATACAACATACACACTGCAGCATAACACAATACAACATACACACTGCAGCATAACACAATACAACATACACACTGCAGCATAACACAATACAACATACACACTGCAGCATAACACAATACAACATATACACTGCAGCATAACACTATACAACATACACACTGCAGCATAACACAATACAACATACACACTGCAGCATAACACTATACAACATATACACACTGCAGCATAACACAATACAACATACACACTGCAGCATAGCACTATACAACATACACACAGCAGCATAACACAATACAACATACACACTGCAGCATAACACAATACAACATACACACAGCAGCATAACACAATACAACATACACACTGCAGCATAACACAATACAACATACACACAGCAGCATAACACAATACAACATATACTGCTCGCATGATCATTCAAAGAAGTAAAGGATATACACACACCTGTCTAGAGAGTTAACATGGGTGTGTTAACCTGATTCACCTCCCTGACTTGTTCTTTTCCTCTTTAATGTCACTGACTTGTTCTACTGACTTGTTCTACTGACTTGTTCTTTTCCTCTTTAACGTCACTGACTTGTTCTACTGACTTGTTCTACTGACTTGTTCTTTTCCTCTTTAACGTCACTGACTTGTTCTACTGACTTGTTCTACTGACTTGTTCTTTTCCTCTTTAACGTCACTGACTTGTTCTACTGACTTGTTCTTTTCCTCTTTAACGTCACTGACTTGTTCTACTGACTTGTTCTTTTCCTCTTTAATAACGTCACTGACTTGTTCTACTGACTTGTTCTTTTCCTCTTTAACGTCACTGACTTGTTCTTTCCCTCTTTAACGTCACTGACTTGTTCTTTTCCTCTTTAACGTCAGTGACTTGTTCTACTGACTTGTTATTTTCCTCTGTAACGTCACTGACTTGTTCTTTTCCTCTGTAACGTCACTGACTTGTTCTTTTCCTCTTTAACGTCACTGACTTGTTCTACTGACTTGTTCTTTCCCTCTTTAACGTCAGTGACTTGTTCTACTGACTTGTTCTTTTCCTCTTTAACG
Organism: Oncorhynchus tshawytscha; assembly: GCF_018296145.1. Taxonomy (NCBI): domain Eukaryota; kingdom Metazoa; phylum Chordata; class Actinopteri; order Salmoniformes; family Salmonidae; genus Oncorhynchus; species Oncorhynchus tshawytscha. Next base: position 29,484,524 of record NC_056442.1, read on the forward strand.
TCACTGACTTGTTCTACTGACTTGTTCTTTCCCTCTTTAACGTCACTGACTTGTTCTTTCCCTCTAACGTCACTGACTTGTTCTTTTCCTCTTTAATGTCACTGACTTGTTCTACTGACTTGTTCTTTCCCTCTTTAACGTCACTGACTTGTTCTACTGACTTGTTCTTTCCCTCTTTAACGTCACTGACCGCTATCATTTGTGAAAGTAGCACATTGTCCCCTCCCCCTTGTCTTTTCATTGTCTGGATCCCTCTTTCTTGTAAGTTCAAACTCAAGCGATGTTCCACAGACTATGGGTTCCATCATGCAACCACCTACACACGCAGGCATACATACAAAGAAACACACTTCAACAGGGACACACACTTGTACACACACAAGAAGATAAACTCAGTCACTCACTCAAACACAAGCCCCCTCTCTCTTACACACACAGACAACAGACCAGTCAGACAACATTGCCGCCCTCTTTAGGGAACATTTGCTCCCGCCCTCCGTTTCACTGCACATACGTTTGCCATTAAGATTGGCAGGTGCTGTGAGCCTGCCGCTTCTCCCTACTGCTGTAACGTGCCACAGCGAGCTGCAGGGAAAAATACTTCAAACTGATCTCAAAGACATGGAGGCGGTAACTCCTCAAATCCCCCATCCTCACTACAGCACCAGCCAGAGAGGCAAACTTCTCTCTAATAGATAAAGAGAAAGATGGTGATTTTAAATAACAGATCGGTCCTCCCTTCACCCTTGCCCTGAGTTCTCTCCACCTGGAGCAGTACTTTGGGCTGGGGGCTGTAGGGAGGACTTGGCTGGGACTGCAGAGGGGACTGGACTGGTCTGGGGCAGGGAAGGGGTTAATGACACATGTTTGGGCTAATGGCTCCCAGCGGAGCTATCTGCTGATTCAGCCCCATTACATCAGACGCATTAAATATGTCTGCACTGACCGCTGCAGACAGGCCTGCTTCTCCTCACAGCACGCTAATCGGCAGGGTGGCATGTCCCCCATCTCCCAGGTCTCCCCCTCCTGAAGGCCTCCCTACTCTAAAGGGAGAGAATAAAGGAGGGGGACAGAGTGAGAAAGAAGGAGAGAGCAAGTGCGTGTGTGTGTGTGTGTGGTTCCCCTTTATCACTGTTTAAACCCACGGTCTTGCTCTGAAGACCTAGTCTAGCATTGGCTTAACTTAATAAAGTTAGTTAGCCTAGCTCTGGTCTATCATCGACAGTGTGGCTAATTCTATAAATCAACGTGGCTAGCATTTGGCTAACCTATAGCTATTAGGTACACCAGTGTGGCTAGCCTATAGCTTGGCTAACATGATAAATCAGTTTGGCTACTGGAGAGCTGGCGGCTTGAAGAGCCCAGCTGGCCTCAGTTAGCCTCAGTGTTCCTGAGAGACGACCTGGCAGGGCAGGTATGGGGTGTAAATCCCTACACGAACCCTCACATTAATGTACACTACCACACAGGCATGGACAGACACACACGTGCGCACACACACAATCTTGATGGCACTCATAACTCAATATTTTGTCCATCCGCTGGACAGGGTTGATGAGAGCGGTTAATAAATAGCAGCATAGCATCTCCGTCTGATTGATGCACACTGAGGGAGGGAGTCGGACCATTAGAAGACCCATAGAGCATTTCCTGTACACACACACCATCTTTCTCTCTCTTGTTCCCCAAACTCTGCCAGCTGCAAGAAGCACCAAACAAACAGCAAGCCCAATAAAGGGGAGCCTAAATCTGCTGCTAGTAGAACAGTGTGTGTGTGAAGGCACAGACATCAATGGAGTCTAACACTCATGGCTTGTTCTCTGCAGACATCCACAAACAAGGAGAAAAATGCTCACATTTTCCACTGTTATTATTACTGCATTTAGTGTCACAGCCGTGTCATTATTCTTGTAAGTAGTGTAAGAAAGGCTAAAAGTAATCCATGTGTTGAGGTGGAGGATGGAGAGGTGGAGGAGGTAGAGGTGGAGGGTGGCCCATCAATCTCTCAGCAGATTAGGAGGAGTTGTAAACATCGCTCTGCAGTGACCTGGGCCCCCCTCACAGGCACATGGAGCTGGGGCTGTAGTAGCTGGGCTGTGTTGGGTTGTGCTTTGTGATCTGGGTTGGTACTTTGGCCTGTGTTGAACTGACATGGCAAGGCTTGGATGTGTTCTGGGATGTACTGGTTCGTGCTGGGGGCAGGAGGTGAGGAGGTAAAGGGCTGGAGGTGAGGAGGTATGGGGCTGGAGGTGAGGAGGTATGGGGCTGGAGGTGAGGAGGTAAGGGGCAGGAGGAAAGGAGCTGGAGGTGAGGAGTAGAGGGGCTGGAGGTGAGGAGGCTAGAGGTGAGGGGCTGGAGATGAGGAGGTAAGGGGCTGGAGGTGAGGGGCTGGAGGTAAGGAGGTAAGGGGCTGGAGGTGATGGGCTGGAGGTGAGGAGGTAAGGGGCTGGAGGTGAGGAGGTAAGGGGCTGGAGGTGAGGAGGTAAGGAGCTGGAGGTGAGGAGGTAAGGGGCTGGAGGTGAGGGCCTGGAGATGAGGAGGTAAAGGGCTGGAGGTAAGGAGGTAAGGGGCTGGAGGTGATGGGCTGGAGGTAAGGAGGTAAGGGGCTGGAGGTGAGGAGGTAAGGGGCTGGAGGTGAGGAGGTAAGGAGCTGGAGGTGAGGAACTGGAGCTTCCAGATAGGGAGAGGAGCTGTAGGGATGAGCTGACCCTGTTTAGAACACCTCGCCAAGGTGGAGGGGGTGGGGGCGCTGACCCCGTACAAACCAACCCCTCCCTTGGCCTTGTCCACCCCTCCCAATCCATCATACCAAACACACACATACAACCGTCTGCCAGACCTAAAACTATATCTGTAGATAAAAGTCTTTAAGTGGGAGTAGAGAGGCAAAATGTCAAGGGCTCTTTGGGAGCAAAATGATGTGCATCTCTTTCTAATAAAGCCTGGCCCACTGCATTAAATTACACGCTATCAAACAGAACCAAGACTCAGGCCCATAAAAGAGCTGCTTTGAAACGTCCCATGGCACCGCATAGTCTGAGCTTCCTTAATCACACTGAGACTCACACACACGCACTGCTCAGACCCTCTGTCTGTCTGCCCACTGTCTCAGAGAGAGAGACACACACACAAACACACACACTTGCATGAATGCACACACACACAAGCGCACTGAATCACTTTTCACTGTTTTTTTGTGTAACCAGTCACCTGTGAGTGAGAGCATATCTGTGTGCAAAACTCAAGTGGCACTCTATTCTCAGCCTCTGGTCAAAACTAGTGTACTACTACATGAGGAATAGGGTGTAATTTAAGATACAGCTTGTGTATTTCGTATCCCGCAATAGGAACTTATTCAGTAAGATTGTAAAATAAACCAGCAGTCAGGAAGGCCTAGTTCATCAGCAGTGGAAGAGCTCTCCACAGAATCCCTTTCACATTACCTTCTCTCTGCCTCTCTTTGCTTTGGCACTTTTTCGTCAAAGTGAGGGTATTCCGAGGTTCAAAAATTCAGGAGCCCGGCTTGTGTGTGAGAAAGAGAGAGCGAGAGAGCAAGTGTGTGTGATGCAGAGCATTCTAGAGGGAGCCAGGATTGCGTCCCCTCAGTGAAATTCAATGCCTTAATAACACTGTATCCATAACACATCCCAACTACGTTTCCGTCTGTCAAAAGAAATGACACAATAAAGGTTCCAACTCCCGTCTACCTAGAGACCATCTCTCAGTCTCCGCTAAACGTGAAACATTAAGCCATTCTTAGAAACTGTCTATAATAACACACAATAGTCTGTATATAGAAGTAAAAGCTGGAGATAAACATAGGCTGGTGAAAAGCAGGCCATCTCTCTGCATTGTAATATAGGCTTGGCTCCCAAAGACACAGATCCTTGGCCTGGGGGTTGTATCGAGTGGCACAAGTCAGAGATTTGGCAGGATAGGAGAGGGTAATGATATACACATGGCTTCATGCTGGAGCCTCAACACAGTAACCATAGACACATGCTGGGGCCTCCTGGGACTCATCAGCAGGGCACAGCTGTGTGCCCGCCAGCAGAATTCAATTAGCACCACTCAGTTGGGGGCACCACTCAGTTGGGGGCACCACTCAGCTACGAGCACCACTCAGCTACGGGCACCACTCAGCTACGGGCACCACTCAGCTAGGGGCACCACTCAGCTAGGGGCACCACTCAGCTAGGGGCACCACTCAGCTAGGGGCACCACTCAGCTAGGGGCACCACTCAGCCAAGGGCACCACTCAGCTAAGGGCACTACTCAGCTAAGGGCCCCACTCAGTTGGGGGCACTACTCAGCTGGGGGCACTACTCAGTTGGGGGCACCACTCAGTTGGGGGCACTACTCAGCTAGGGGCACCACTCAGCTAGGTGCACTACTCAGTAGGGGCACCTCTCAGTAGGGGCACTACTCATTAGGGGCACTACTCAGCTAGGGGCACCACTTAGTTGGGGGCACTACTCAGTTGGGGGCACTACTCAGTTGGGGGCTCTGTTCAGTTAGGGCACTACTCAGTTAGGGCACTACTCAGCTAGGGGCACAACTCAGTTGGGGCACAACTCAGCTAGGGGCACTACTCAGCTGGGGCACCACCCCGTTGGGAGCACCACTCAGCTAGGGGCACTACACAGTTGGGGGCAATACTCAGTTGGGGGCACTACTCAGCTAGGGACAGTACTCAGTTAGGGCACTACTCAGCTGGGGGTACTACCCAGTTGGGAGCACCACTCAGCAAGGGACACTACTCAGTTAGGGCACTACTCAGCTGGGGGCACAACTCAGCTAGGGGCACTACTCAGCTGGGGACACCACCCAGTTGGGAGCACCACTCAGCTAGGGGCACTACTCAGCTAGGGGCACTACTCAGCTGGGGGAACTACTCAGGTGCGGCACCATTCAGCTAGGGGCACTACTCAGCTACGGGCAACACTCAGCTAGGGGCAGCACTCAGCTACTGAGGGGCACTACTCAGCAGGGGCACTACTCAGCTAGGGGCACTACTCAGCTAGGGGCACCACTCAGTTGGGGGCACTACTCAGTTGGGGGCACTACTCACTGGGGACACTACTCAGTTGGGGGCACTACTCAGCTGGGGACACTACTCAGCTGGGGACACTACTCAGTTGGGTGAACCACTCAGTGAGCTGGGGGCACAACTCAGCTGGGGGCACTACTCAGCTAGGGGCACTACTCAGCTAGGGGCACTACTGGGGCACAGCTGCACTACTCAGGTGGGGCACCACTCAGCTACGGGCACCACTCAGCTAGGGGCACACTCACTCAGCTCAGGTGGGGCACCACTCAGCTACGGGCACCACTCAGCTAGGGGCACCACTCAGGGGCACTACTCAGCTGGGGCACCACTCAGTTGGGGCACCACTCAGCTAGGGGCACCACTCAGCTGGGGGCACTACTCAGTTGGGGGCACTACTCAGCTGGGGCACCACTCAGGGGCACTACTCAGTTGGGGCACCACTACTCAGGGGCACCACTCAGCTGGGGGCACTACTCAGCTGGGGCACTACTCAGCTGGGGCAGTTGGGGACACTACTCAGCTGGGGACACTACTCAGCTCAGTTGGGGCACTACTCACTGGGGGCAGCTCAGTGAGGGGGCACAACTCAGCTGGGGGCACTCAGCTGGGGCACACTCAGCTGGGGCACTACTCAGCTGGGGCACTACTCAGCTCAGGGGGCACTACTCAGCTGGGGGGCACTACTCAGCTGCTCAGCTGGGGGCACACTCAGCTAGGGGCACTACTCAGCTGGGGCACTACTCAGCTGGGGGCACTACTCAGCTGGGGGCACTACTCAGCTGGGGCACTACTCAGGGCACACTCAGCTCACTCAGCTGGGGACACTACTCAGCTGGGGGCACTACTCAGCTGGGGCACACTACTCAGCTGTGACACTACTCAGTGGGGACACACTGGGGGGAACCACTCAGCTAGGGGCACTCTCAGCTGGGGCACTACTCAGCTCAGGGGACTCACTACTCAGCTGGGGGGCACTACTCAGCTGGGGACACTACTCAGCTGGGGACACTACTCAGTTGGGGCACCACTCAGTGGGGGCACAACTCAGCTGGGGGCACTACTCAGCTGGGGCACTACTCAGCTGGGGAACCACTCAGCTGGGGCACCACTCTGGGGCACCACTCAGCTGAGGGGGCACTACTCAGTTGGGGCACTACTCAGCTAGGTGCACTACTCAGGTGGGGCACCACTCAGCTGGAACCACTCAGCTCAGGGGCACCACTCTGGGGCTAGGGGCACCACTCAGCTAGGGGCACTACTCAGTTGGGGCACCACTCAGCTATGTGCACTACTCAGTGGGGCACCACTCAGCTCAGCTGGGGAGCCACTCAGCTGGGGCTAGGGGCACCACTCAGCTGGGGGCACTACTCAGCTGGGGCACCACTCAGTTGGGGGCACTACTCAGAGCTAGGGGCACAACTCAGCTCAGCTTGGGGCACCACTCACTCAGCTGGGGGCACTACTCAGCTGGGGCACTACTCAGGGGCACCACTCAGTTGGGGGGGCACTACTCAGTTGGGGGGCACTACTCAGCTGGGGGCACTACTCAGTTGGTGGGGGCACTACTCAGTTGGGTTAGCTGGGGTCACCACTCAGCTAGGGGCACTACTCAGGGGGCACTACTCAGCTGGGGACACTAGTCAGTTGGGGGCACTACTCAGCTGGGGACACTACTCAGCTGGGGACACTACTCAGCTGGGGGCACTACTCAGCTGGGGGCTACTCACCTGGGGGCACTACTCAGCTGGGGGAACCACTCAGGGGCACTACTCAGCTGGGGCACTACTCAGCTGGGGCACTACTCAGCTGGGGGCACTACTCAGCTGGGGGCACTACTCAGCTCAGCTGGGGGCACTACTCAGCTGGGGGCACTACTCAGCTGGGGGCACTACTCAGCTGGGGGCACTCAGCTGGGGGCACTACTCAGCTGGGGCACTACTCAGAACTACACAGCTCAGCTGGGGGCACTACCAGCTAGGGGCACTACTCAGGGGGCAGCAGTACCGACTATACCTTTAGCAGCACTCAGCTAAGCGTCTCCTGCGGCCAACAGTAACAGCAGCAGAATGAGTTAGGGCCAGCCACCGGAGGACTCAAAGATCAGGGGGTGAGGTGGTGACACATCTCCCATAAGTGTGAAGTGTGTGTATTATTTTTGTGCGTGAAAGATAGTGTGGGTGTAGTACTCCATCTATGAGTGTGTGAAAAGTGTGTGTTTGTGTGTGTATGCGTGTGTGTGTTGAGGGGAGGGTTGAGAGAAGGCGAGAGAGAGGTTATTAATTCTCCTGAGCAGCGGCACTCGTGGCAGATTCTAATTAGATTACCCATCTCAGGGCAGAGATGTGAGCCAGCAGGCCGGGCCAGGTTACCCCCCGTAACACTGAGGTGTGTGTGTGTGTGTTGTGTGACCCTGGTGTAGTACACACATTGTTTATTGGGAAGCATGACAGGAGAGTACTGACTGGAGAAGCACTAACAACACATATACTTACTGCTGTCAAAGGGTAAAATGTCTGGCTCTTACTTTTTTACATAATACCTTAGTTTTCCTGCACACACAAACAGGCATCCACACTAATAAATAGGGCTGTGACGTAATTGAATAACCGTGTAACTGATAGGTATGGATAAAGACCATCATGAAAAAAAAAATAACTCGTATTTTTTTTTAAAATTGCCCCAGATTCATTTTAGGATTTTTTGTTGTTGTATTAACTTTATTTTCATGTAGATAAATGTTACCTAATAGCAGGGAGTGATTACAAATGATTATAAGTAATTATTTTGCTAACTTAGTCTGTTTAACTTTCTCCTCATCTTTCCAACCTTGCTTCGATGCTTAAGCAGCTAAGCTAGATGCTTGGGGTATAGAGCGGTATAGGCTATGGCACTTCAGTAAAAAAAATATATGTATATTTGATGTGTGGACTTTCTTTGATAGAATGCACATTTTCATTGCTTGCTAGTAAATAAATGATTCGGTCTTCTTTAAAAAAAAAAAGGTTGGGTGTATCTGACTATTCATGAATTATTCAACAGCAGTCAATAAGGTTGTTTCTGGACAACTTGGAATGGTTTCATTTGATAAGGATTTTTTTTTTCTTAATTTACAGTGCGTTTGGAAAGTATTCAGACCTGTTGACTTTACCACACTTTTGTTCTGTTACAGCCTGATTCAGAAATGTCTAAATTATTGTTTTTTCCATAATCAATCTACACAAAATACCCAATAAAGACAAATCAAAAGCAGACATTTTTGCAAATGTATATAAAAAAATTCAAAATATTGCATTTACATACACTACCAGTCAAAAGTTTAGACACAGCTACTCATTCAAGGGTTTGCTTTAGTTGTACTATTTTCTACATTGTAGGATAATAGTGAAGAGATCAAAACTATGAATTAACACATTTGGAATCAAGTAGTAACCAAAAAAGTGTTAAATAAATCAAAATATATTTTAGATTCTTCAAAGTAGCCATCCTTTGCTTTGATGACAGCTTTCCACACTCTTGGCATTCTCTCAACCAGCTTCACGTGGAATGCTTTTCCAACAGTATTGAAGGAGTTCCCACATATGCACTTGTTGGCTGCTTTTCCTTCACTGTGGTCCAACTCATCCCAAACCGTCTCAATTGGGTTGAGGACGGGTGATTGTGGAGGCCAGGTCATCTGATACAGCACTCCATCACTCTCCTTCTTGGTCAAATAGCCCTTGCACAGCCCGGAGGTGTGTTTTGGGTCATTGTCCTGTTGAAAAACAAATGATAGTCCCACTAAGTGCAAACCAGATGGGATGGCGTATCACTGCAGAATGCTGTGATAGCCATGCTGGTTAAGTGTGCCTTGAATTCTAAATAAATCACAGACCGTGTCACCAGCTAAGCACCTCCACACCATCACACCTCCTCCATGCTTCACGGTAGGAACCACATATGCGAAGATCATCCGTCCACCTACTCTGCGTCTCACAAAGACACTGCAGTTGGATCCAAAAATCTCCAATTTGGACTCATCAGACCAAAGGACAGATTTCCACCGGTCTAATGTCCATTGCTCGTGTTTCTTGGCCCAAGCAAGTCTCTTCTTATTATTGGTGTCCTTTAGTAGTGGTTTCTTTGCAGCAAACCAACCATGAAGGCCTGATTCATGCAGTCTCCTCTGAACAGTTGATGTTGAGATGCATCTGTTACTTGAACTCTGTGAAGCATTTATTTGGGCAGCAATCTGAGGTGCAGTTAACTCCAATGAACTTATCCTCTGCAGCAGAGTTAACTCTGGATCTTCCTTTTCTGTGGTGGTCCTCATGAGAGACAGTTTCATCATAGCGCTTGATGGTTTTTGTGACTGCATTTGAAGAAACTTTCAAAGTTCTTGAAATTGTCTGCATTGACTGACCTTCATTTCTTAAAGTAATGATGGACTGTCGTTTCTCTTTGCTTATTTGAGCTGTTCTTGCCATAATATGAACATAGTCTTTTACCAAATAGGGCTATCTTCTGTATACCCACCCCTACCTTGTCACAACACAACTGATTGGCTCAAACACATTAATAATGAAAGAAATTCCACAAATTAATTTTTAGCAAGGCACACCTGTTAATTGAAATGCATTCCAGGTGACTACATCATGAAGCTGGTTTAGACAATGCGAAGAGTGTGCAAAGCTGTCATCAAGGCAAAGGGTGGCTACTTTTAAGAATCTCAAATATAAAATATGTTTATTTGTTTAACACTTTTGGTTACTACATGATTCCATGTGTTATTTCATAGTTTGATGTCTTCACTATTATTCTACAATGTAGAAAATAGTAAAAATAAAGAAAAACCTTTGAATGAGTAGGTGTGTCCAAACTTTTGACAGGTACTGTAAGTATTCAGACCCTTTACTCAGTACTTTGTTGAAGTACATTTGGCAGCATTTACAGCCTTGAGTCTTCTTGGGTATGACACTACAAGCTTGGCACACCTGTATTCAGGGAGTTTCTCTCATTCTTCTCTGCAGATCCTCTCAAACTCTGTCAGGTTGGGTGGGGAGGGTTGCTGCACAACTATTTTCAGGTCTCTCCAGAGATGTTCGGTCGGGTTCAAGTCTTGGCTCTGGCTGGGCCACTCAAGGACATTCACTCCTGCGTTGTCTTGGCTGTGTGCTTAGGGTCATTGTCCTTGTCCTTTCCCTCGATCCTGACTAGGTTACCAGTCCCTGCCGCTGAAATACATCCCCAAAGCATGATGCTGCCACCACGCTTCACCACAGGGCTGGTGCCAGATTTCCTCCAGACGTGACGCTTGGCATTCAGGCCATATAATGAAACCAAGATTGAACTAGACCAGATAATCTTGTTTATCATGGCCTGTGAGTCCTTTAGGTGCCTTTTGGCAAACTCCAAGTGGACTGTCATGTGCCTTTTACTGAGGAGTGGCTTCCATCTGGCCATTCTACCATAAAGGCATGATTGGTGGAGCGCTGCAGAGATGGTTGACCTTCTGGAAGATTCTCCCATCTCCACAGAGGAACTATAGAGCTCTGTCAGAGTGACCATCAGGTTCTTGGTCACCTCCCAGATCAAGGCCCTTCTACCCCGATTGCTCAGTTTGTCCGGGCGGACAGCTCTAGGAAGTCTTGGTGGCTCTAAACTTCTTCCATTGAAGAATGAGGCACTGTGTTCTTGGGGACCTTCAATGCTACAGACATTTTTTGGTACCCTTCCTCAGATCTGTGCCTCTACACAAACATGTCTCGGATGTCTACGGACAATTCCTTCAACCGCTTGGTTTTTGCTCTGACATGCACTGTCTAAAGTGGGACCTGATATGGACAGGTGTGTGCCTTTCCAAATCATGTCCAATCAATTGAATTTACCACAGGTGGACTCCAAACAAGTTGTAGAAACATCTCAAGGATGATCTATGGAAACAGGATGCACCTGAGCTCAATTTCGAGTCTCATCAGGCTGAGTCCTAGCAATTCATTTATGTTACAGTCATTTACCGTTCTTATTCTCGGAGTGGAAATGTTGTTTGCAGAGTTCACAACCTGCTACACTTATGAGAAACACGGTTTGGTTTATTTCATAACATAATTTACGCGCTCCATGTGAGCATGTGTCTGGTTTCTCTTTCCTGTTAATGTTGACTGAGCACGCATAGAAGTACATGGCCTACTTCTCGCACATGTCAAATGTAGGAAAGTGCCCAGTTGGGATTCTGAGTAATTTTTTTTCTTCACCTCACACAGTAAGTCAACTTAGTCCTTTTTTTTATCTATTCAAATGATAATAAATATTTACAGTACTTGAAAAATATTTCCAACACTCTAAACAGGCTATGGACATGTTGCGTGTATTTGTTTCTATTTTAATGATTGTCAATTTCATATTCATACTATATAATAGCTGTCCCCTTCATACTTTCCTTTTCAATTCATTGTCTTCAAGCCTACTTTTGGAAAGCCTAATACGTTTTAAGGAAAGGAGTATTATTTGCTCGTGTCTGATATACGCTGGTGGCTTTGATTGACGGGTGCTTTTGCTGGGGTGTGGGTTTGCTGATTCTCTATAGTCTATTCAGAAAATGTCCCAAAGTAACCTGTCTGGACTTAATCTCTTTAATAAGATTCAAATTCTCCTGTCATGATTTAATCTTGTGAAAGGCCCATTTTCAGTAGCTTAGTCTACATTATTCATCTAATTACGGCGTCCTCGCTTGCCACTGCCATCGAATGACCGCAGTAGCATGGTTTGTGATATGCGAATATTTCGGGAAAGTGTGAGAACCTATCGGACTTCGTTTGAACAGTTTTGTGCTTCGAAATAGGATCTGTATTTACATTTTTTATATGCACAAAGGACAAGGTAGCACATATCTTTATTTTGACTCCATTAATGTTGTGTCAATACGAAAGATCCTCTCCAACCTGGCGTTTCTTAATTTGTTGATAAATATTTATAAGTAATAACCCGAATAATAATGATAATAACGAGGTGTAATGGCTTGTTTCAAAAGGTTTTATTAAGAAGCATATCCCCCTACAGCATGCTCTTACGAATATCAGACAGTGGTGGAAAAAATACCCAATTTTCATACTTGAGTAAAAGTAAATATACCTTAAACGAAAATGACTCAAGTGAAAGTCACCCAGTAAAATACTACTTGAGTAAAAGCCTAAAAGGTAATTTTGTTTTAAATATACTTAAGTATCAAAAGTAAAAAATAAAGAATAAATACATTTCAAATTCCTTATATAAAGCAAACCAGACAGCATCATTTTCAATTTTTATTTGATTTATTTACTGATAGCCAGGGGCACTCCAACACTCAATTTGCAAACTTCATTTGTGTTTAGTGAGTCTGCCAGATCAGAGGCAGTAGGGATGACCAGGGATGTGTGTGATTTAGACAATTGCCCTGTCCTGCTTAGCATTCAAAATGTATGGAGTAAAAAGTACATAATTTTCTTCAGGAATGAAGTAAAGGTAAAAGTTGTCAAAAATAGTAGTAAAGTACAGATACTTGAAAGTACTACTTAAGTAGTTTTTAGGGTATTTTTACTTTACACCACTGCAGACACACACATAAACGCACAAAAATTACGGCAAGACCATTACTTATTCGTGGACGCAAACAGATCCAACAAATTATGCCATTTGTGGAGGCAATCAATACATTTGTCAATGTCAAGAAGTAGAGCTTGTCTATGTGGAACAAAGAGGGGAGAGAGAAACTCTGGGGACCAGCCAAAATCCTCGACCCCTGCTCCTACCCCTTTCCTTACCTCACCCCTCCATCCCCCATTCCCCCATTCTCCCCTCTCGCCCTGGCCTCTCCCCTGGTCCCCAGTAATAGCATAATGAACTTGGCAGCCCTGCTTGTTACACCACTGAGCTTGGGCCATGTAAATAAGCGGTGAAAATGAAGTGAAACACCAATAAACACTGGTCTTCAGCCCCCCCACACACACACACACACGGAAGCATGCACACAGATGCAATAACACACACCAAATACATAAATACAACATCTCTCACCGCAGTACACAACAAACTTTGGGAGAAATGTGGAGGCTGCTTTGTGTGCTTTCAGGGTCAAATTAATAATTTAGCTGAATGTAGAACCTTTTATTGACATTGATATTAATAAAACTTCTCTATATACAGTACTCTATATCCCAAACTCTATAACTCTATATACAGTACCTCACTCACTTTCTCTTTGCATCTCCGATCCTGATTTTTTATAGCTCATTTCTCTTTTAAAACATTTCACTCCTTCAAATGACCTGCATCTTGCCTCCCATTACATCCTCTCTCTCTTTCCTTGTGTGTGGAGGTAATGATTTAGTGGTGTGGGGAGTGATGACTGTCAGAGGGCCTGGCATGGCACTGTCTCAGGCTGTCATACATCTTACCCCACACCAGACCAGAGAGGGGGAGTGAGGGGAAGGGGTGAGGAGTTTGGAGAGAGGACAGAAGGGAGGGGGGTAACCACCATCGTTTATGGAGACCATTTCTCCGAGCCCCACTCTCCAGCCAACTTCACAGGATATATTGGACAGATCCACACTACATTTCTCCATCAGCCGTCCCCCCTTTTATTTTTACTCTTTTTCACGCTCTCCCCATTCACTTTCCAACATGGCAAGCCTGAAGCCCAGCTCCAGAGAGGTGTAAAAGTAATACCATGTCAACAAGTGCCTCTCACTCTGACCGATATTACACACACACACACACACACAACGGAAGTGCAGTCAATCATCTGAAAAAAGACCGTGAAACACATACACTTTTCCACCAGCCGTGCCAACAAAAGTCCAAGCACAGCAAACCAACACCTGGTAATGACTGTCCCTCCACATCCTTACCTGAAGACACACCGTTATAAAATAGGAGGCTGCTTTAACAAGGACATTATTTTTCATTTGATGCAGGTTGATGTAGGATTCCACTGTCCTGCAACGATCATTTAAGACCAGGACTTGAACCTGCCTGCAGTGCCAGCCTGTGTTATTACCATGCAAACTGGAGAGACATACATTTGATGGCTGTTTAACTGGCTGAGAAGTAGAGGCTGTTAAAACCAGAATGTGCCCACTTGTTCAAAAACATTTCATAGGCAGCTTCACCCAGATGTGTTAAAAGGAGAAGTAAAAATGATTTAAAAGAAAACAGAGAAAATGTGTGAAGGAAGAGAGTCTTGACTTAAGTGGTAAGATAGACCCCAAAGTGCCCTTTTCACTGCTTAAACTCTCTACCTCTCTAAACTGGAGCTGGGGGCAGAGAGCGAGTGAGAAAGAGAACATGTAGAGAGTTTGGATCATAAGGGGAGGAGAAAGGTGGAGAAAAGGGAGAATAAGTGTAGTGAGAGAAAGTCTCCACCTTTTTCCCCAAATTGAGTTCATTTGATAGTTATCTTCATACTTTTGATCTAATGAACTGTCTTTAACTGCTATGACAAGATTGTTGTACCTGTAAACTGCATGGCAATAAAGCATATTTTACCTTTTTGAGAGAGAGAGCGAGAGAAGAAGGAGTTCGAGGAGACAAAGTAGGAGCATGTGGAGTGTGTCAGGCAGAGCGAGAGAAAGAGAGAAAGAGAGAGAGAGTGGAGGAGCCCAGCCCAGTTGCCTGGGGAGAAAACTGCTCTGCAGTTGCTGACTCAGGACTCTCTTTGTTTCACTGCGCTCTCTCTCCCTCGCCCGCTCTCTCTCCCACTCTCTCCCTCTGGTGTGTAACCCCCCCACATCTGCTGTTTTTCCATGCAGCTCTCCTCTCTCTCTCTTTCTTTCCCCCTGTCCCACTCGTGCAGCCTGCCCTCTCACTTTTAGTGACATTTTCGCCATCTGTATTCCGCTAACCATCATAGTTCATGTGATGAAAACAGATAAAGCAGAAAATACTAATACATCTACAATAGTTTTCTCTGCCCTTTTCATGCTCTACTAAGAGCACTTCAGGACTCGAACCAGCGTTAAGTTTAGAGGCTTTTTATATCGCTCCAGCAGCAGGGAGAGTTTCCAGGCCAGCCATTGGCAGCCAGGCAGGGCACACGGGAGTGGTACAGCCTGGAGAATAGAGACTGATACTTTATAGGGAGGGAGGGAGAAACACAGATGCCAGCCTTACAGGGTCTAAGCTGACAGGGCCTCACAGGGAACCTAAAGTCACATACCTTCCCCAGAGAGAAAGATAAAACTGAGGGAATATGAGTGGTGGGATAAGTAGTGAGTTAGGAGAAAGATAGAAGCCAGGGAAAATGGATGAGAGAAAAGAGAGCGACCCAGGGGTGGGGATGAGGAGTAAAAAAACGTGGATTGATAGCAGTCTTGTAGAAAAACTGAAAGAGAGAGATGCTGCTTATAAACAGGGCAAGGTGACCAGGAACAATAGTTTGGTTAAACAGTACAAATACGAACTACGCAGATTGATCAAGATGGCGAAACACAAGTATAGGGACAAAGTGGAGGAGAAATTCAGCAGGTTGGATACAAGGCGTGTGTGGCAGAGGCTCCTAGTGATCACGGATTAAAAGAAGAAAGCCAGCCACATCGCAGTCACCAACGCCACCCTACCGGAGGAGCTAAACACCTTTTACTCATGATTCGAGCAATATGACCCTGAGCTGCAGAGAGCCCCTGATGACAATGTGGGCTACACACTTGCAGTCTCTACTGAGGACGTATGTAAGTCATTCAAACGTGTTAACCCTCGCTAGGCTGTCGGGTCAGACGGCATCCCTAGCCATGCTCTCAGAGCATGTGCAGACCAGTTGGCTGTTGTGTTCTCTATCTAGCTCAGGCCGCTATACCCACCTGCTTCAAGATGTCCACTCTCATCCCTGTGCCCAAGAAACTGACCAGTAGCACTCTCTTCCATCATCATGAAGTGCTTTGAGAGGCTGATCAAAGACCATATCACCTCCCTCCCTGACACACTCGACCATCTTCAATTTGCCTACCGCCCTGACAGATCCACGGAAGACGCAATCACCATTGCACTGAACACTGCCCTTACTAACCTGGACAAAAGGAATGCATACAGTTGAAGTCGGAAGTTTACATTCACTTGGGTTGGAGGTGTTTTTCAACCACTACTTGTGCATGACACAAGTAATTTTTCCAACAATTTTTTACAGACAGATTATTTCACTTATAATTCACTGTATCACAATTCCAGTGGGTCAGATGTTTACACTAAGTTGACTGTGCCTTTCAACAGCTTAGAAAATTCCAGAAAATGATGTCATGGCTTTAGAAGCTTCTGATAGGCTAATTGACATAATTTGAGTCAATTGGAGGTGTACCTGTGGATGTATTTCAAGGCCAACCTTCAAACTCAGTGCCTCCTTCTTTGACATAATGGTAAAATCAAAAGAAATCAAGACCTCAGGAAAAAAGTTGTAGACCTCCACAAGTCTGGTTCATCCTTGGGTGCAATTTCCAGATGCCTGAAGGTACCACGTTCATCTGTACAAACAATAGTATGCAAGTATAAACACCATGGGACCACGCAGCCGTCATACCGCTCAGGAAGGAGACGCCTTCTGTCTCCTAGAGATGAACGTACTTTGGTGCGAAAAATGCAAATCAATCCCAGAACAACAGCAAAGGACCTTGTGAAGATGCTGGAGGAAACGGGTACATAAGTATCTATATCCACAGTAAAACGAGTCCTATATCAACATAACCTGAAAGGCCGCTTAGCAAGGAAGAAGCCATTGCTCCAAAACCGTCATAAAAAAGCCAGACTACGGTTTGCAACTGCACATGGAGACAAAGATCCTACTTTTTGGAGAACTGTCCTCTGGTTTGATGAAACAAAAATAGAACTGTTTGGCCATAATGACCATCGTTATGTTTGGAGGAAAAAGGGGAAGGCTTGCAAGCCGAAGAACACCATCCCAACTGTGAAGCACAGGGGTGGCAGCATCATGTTGTGGGGGTGCTTTGCTGCAGGAGGGGCTGGTGCACTTCACAAAATAGATGGCCTCATGAGGATGGAAAATTATGTGGATATATTGAAGCAACATCTCAATACATCAGTTAAAGCTAAAGCTTGGTCGCAAATGGGTCTTCCAAATGGACAATGACCCCAAGCATACTTCCAAAGTTGTGGCAAAATGGCTTATGGACAACAAAGTCAAGGTATTGGAGTGGCCATCACAAAGCCCTGGCCTAAATCCTTTAGAAAATTTGTGGACAGAACTGAAAAAGTGTGTGCGAGCAAGGAGGCCTACAAACCTGGCTCAGTTACACCAGCTCTGTCAGGAGGAATGGGCCAAAATTCACCCAACTTATGGGGAAGCTTATGGAAGACCCAAGTTAAAGAATTTAAAGGCAATGCTATTCTTTTTCTTTTTTTCTCCCCAATTTCGTGGTATCCAATTGGTAGTAGTTACGGTCTTGTCTCAAGAGGCAAAGGTTGAGAGCCATGCGTCCTCCAAAACACAACCCAACCTAGCCACACTGCTTCTTGACACAACGCACATCCAACCCGGAAGCTAGCCGCACCAATGTGACGGAGGATACACCGTACACCTGGCGTCCTGGTCAGTGTGCACTGCGCCCGGCCCGTCACAGGAGTCGCTAGTGCGCGATGAGACAAGGATATCCTTGCCGGCCAAACCCTCCCTAACCCGGACGACGTTGGGCCAATTGTGAGTCGCCCCATGGACCTCCCGGTCGCGGCCGGCTGCGACAGAGCCTGGGCTCGAACCCAGAATCTCTGCTGGCACAGCTAGCACTGCGATGCCTTAGACCACTGCGCCACCCGGGAGGCTTCCCAAATATTAATTGATTGTATGTAAACTTCTGACCCACTGGGAATGTGATGAAAGAAATATAAGCTGAAATAAAGCATTCTCTCTACTATTATTCTGACATTTCACATTCTTAAAATAAAGTGGTGATCCTAACTAAAACAGGCCATTTTTACTCGGATTAAATGTCAGGAATTGTGAAAAACTGAGTTTAAATGTATTTGGCTAAGGTGTATGTAGACTTCCGACTTCAACTGTATGTGAGGATGCTGTTCATCGACTACAGCTTGGCCTTCAATACCATAGCACCCTATAAGCTCATTACAAAGCTCACGGCCCTGGGTCTAAACTCCTCCCTATGCAACTAGGTCTTGGACTTCCTGACAGGCCGCCCCCAGGTGGTGAAGGTAGGCAACATTACCTCCTCGACACTGATTCTCAACATGGGGGCCCCACAAGGGTACGTCTTCAGTCCCCTCCTGTATTCCCTGTATACCCACGAGTGAGTGGTTTCACATAGTTCCAACGCCATCATCAAGTTTGCTGACAACACAATAGCAGTAAGCCTGATTTCCAATAACAGGGAGGAGGTAGGCACTCTGATGGCGTGGTGCCAGGTAAACAACCTCTCCCTCAACATTAGCAAAACAAAAAGAGCTGATTGTGGACTTCAGGAGGAATCAACAGCGCCGCCGTGGAGACGGCCAAATTCTCAGAGAAGCTGAAATGCTCTAACCACATGGACACTGTGGTGAAGAAGGCATGACAGCGAATCTTCAACCTCAGGATGCTGAAGAAATTAGGCCTGTCCCCAAGGGCCCTCACAGTGTTGTACAGGAGCACCATCGAGAGCATACTGTCGGGGTGACTCACAGCCTGGTACGGAAACTTCACCACCGCAGACCACAGGGCTCTTCAGAGGGTGATACGTGCAGCCAAAAGCACCATTGGGTGCACACTGCCTGCCCTACAGGACACCAACAACACCTGGTGTCGCAGGAAGGCCAATAACGTCATCAGGGACCCAAGCCACGCCCTGTCCTCAATAGTTTCTACCCCCAGACCATCAGGCTGCTGAATAGCCACCACTAGTCAGCTACCTGCTTCCCCCTCCCCCTGCTACTCCCCTATTGACATTTCACCCCCACACCCCATCAACGGTCACTTACCTTAAATGCTGCTCCCCCCACTGACTTTTTCTCTGCCCCCACCCCAAGGACACTCATCACTGTTGCAGTTGTTAATATGTACTGTATATTCTAGATTTTTGATTATAATAATTGGTATTGTTTTTATTTCACTTGGTCGCCACACACCCACAATGGTCATGCTGTTCCCCCTATGGTCACCCCTCCCCCACCCCTAAACACACTTTTCACCCTAATGGACATTTTTTTCATCAATGCCTCAGTTATGATGTATATAGTGTTATTTCTATTTGTTTTTTATTTATTTATTAACCATTTTCATTATTTTATTTAACTTAATCCTGCATGTTGGAGCTCGGCGACTAAGATATTCACTGTACCCTGCAATCACACCTGCAACCCTGTACATGTGACTATTAAACACTGTGAAACTGAGGAGAGGAATGAGAGAGAGAGCAGGATGGGACACACAGGTCAGACTAGACTGACCCTGACCTCATAGGATTATCCACATCACACCATGTTACACTAAAAACCCTCCTACAACGTTTCCAAATGCTATCAGAACCCATTGTATGGAGTGTTTTCTGTGTAGTTATGTGAGCCAACACACTGAAATCTTATCAGGCAGAAAAATCACAGCTGGAGACATTAAATCAATAAATCATTGATTACATTGATTTGGGACCTTTTGCGTGTCGCACAAAATATCATCTGCATTACACCAGATACCAGTGGTTTTACACTCCAAATCATGACCCCCTCCTCTTCAGAACAACACTGCAATCGTGAGCTATAAATTTGACGACTTATCTCCTATGGCTGTGTGAGTGGAGCAGGCAGATTTTATGGGTGTGGAGAGGGAGCCTCAGACTTTCCTTTTTCCAGAGTGTGTGTGTGTGTGTTGTGTGTGTGTCAGGTGGTAGGAAACAGATTTAGGATACATTCTGACTTCATGTCATTACATGTAACAGCGCTGTTTCAGATGAGGTCAAATAGATCGGCAAATAGCAGCTTTAAGAAGCCATCAGCCGCTCCTGATTAAGTATAGGCTTTCTATAGCAGGCCAGCCATTGGTTTTGGCTAATTAGTGGAGTGAAGGGTTCCTGGTTGCTGGACTGGGCCAGAGCTGGGCCACGTCTTCAGTCCCGACCACACCGCGGGATCAGCAGGTATTAATAGCCCAACGATTGTTCTGGACATTTCAATTAAGGCCTGAAACAAGACCCAACATGGGACAGGACACGGAGTCTGGTGTGTGTGTGTTCGGTTTTTTAGTAAGCTGGAATGGGGGTTTCTGGTTGGATGGTTTGGAAGAGTCTACCGTCTTACCGTCATGTCATAGCTTCCACAGGAACGTCATCATCAGTCTGTATTTGTTATTCTGACAAATTAGTCGAACACACACACATACGCGCACAGTCACACATACTCACACAGTCACACACACACACACACACACTAACAGGGTCTATGATAGTGTCTGTGTACCGATCTGCAGATGAGAAGGAAAGACGGAGAAAAAGAAGAGAAGTGAGGGAGAAAGAGGAGGGAGAGAGGGGAGAAAGGGGGAGAGAGGGGAGAAAGAGGAGGGAGAGAAGGGAGAAAGGGGGAGAGAGGGGAGAAAGGGGGAGAGAGGGGAGAAAGGGGGAGAGAGGGGAGAGAGAGGGGAGAAAGAGGGGAGAAAGAGGAGGGAGAGAGGGGAGAAAGAGGAGGGAGAGAGGGGAGAAAGGGGGAGAGAGGGGAGGGAGAGGAGGGAGAGAGGGGAGAAAGAGGAGGGAGAGAGGGGAGAAAGGGAGAGAAGGGAGAAAGGGGGAGAGAGGGGAGAAAAGGAGAGAGGGGAGAAAGGGGGAGAGAGGGGAGAAAGGGGGAGAGAGGGGAGAAAGAGGAGGGAGAGAGGGGAGAAAGGGAGAGAGGGGAGAAAGGGGGAGAGAGGGGAGAAAGAGGAGGGAGAGAGGGGAGAAAGGGGGAGAGAGGGGAGAAAGAGGAGGGAGAGAGGAGAGAAAGAGGAGGGAGAGAGGGGAGAAAGGGGGAGAGAGAGGGAAGGCAAAAGAAAGAGAGAGGGGGAGGGAAGGAGAGAGGGCACAATGAGTCACACTTGTTAGTGAGTGTCACAGTGTCAGGGATCGTGACAGAGTCCAGACGCTAGACACCAGCTGCAGTGCCTCGTAAATAGACTGCTGTCTCGCAGGCACATTGGAGTGCATGTATGGATGCGCGCACGCAGGCACACACAAACACACACATATCCACAGACAGACTCACTTCTTGTGCTCAAATCCAGTTAAAGTGCCAGAATCCAACGTCAGCCATGCCTAAAGAGGAGAGGGGGTGGGGACTTACAAGATCCTTATTCAAGCCAATAGAACACCATATTTCCAAATGATCAACAATCCATAAAAAAAGCCCATGAGAAAAAGTGATCAAGTTCAGCCCAGGACTGACATTGAGACTAGCCCCAACACGTGTGTCTGTATCGGTGCATCTGTGTGGCTCAGTATCTGTGCGTCTAGTGCGCGCGTGTTTGTAATGGGGTATTCCCCCTTCTCCCAGGCCTGTGATAATGAGGGGGGTAATGTGCTTCATCTGTCCCAGGGGGGGAGTCTTGCTGGAGGTTAGGGGTTAAACGCGCTGGGCCGTTCCTGCTGAGGCAGCGCTCTGTAAAGTGCAAGGTTTCATTGTACCAGATACAGAATGAAACTCCTGCACATTAGTCACGGTAGTAACAGCAAAGATTCCTCACTGTGCTTAACTCCTTCTGCACCGCAGCCCAACTACAGCCAGATACAGGCAAGGATGCAACAGTTACCATGCACGTACTGTAACTCAACATACACATCAAATGTGCATGAGACTGAAAGCAAGGGCCGCTGGGCCGATGGAACACGGGATCAGATTCATCAGCTCATCAAGGAGGAGTCACGAAGTGACTTCTGAGTGGCCTTTTCTCTTTCTCTCCTCTCTTTGTTTCTCTTCTTCCTCAGTCTTCTTCTCCATGGTGTTGAGCAACCCTCCCACGGCGGGCCAGGGCCGGGCTACAGTATACACTACACTCTCTCTCTGTGGCCTGGGAGGAGCTGAGGAGGTGGTGAAGGTAAACAGACCCTTACCCCAGTTAGTTAGAGTTACTGTATGCATCCTCATCATCAGAGAGCGAGAGAGAGCCTCAGTCAACTCCACCACAAGACACAGAGTGGCGCAATGACAGACAGACTAGCAACGTCGACAAACTCATAACACAGAGACACAATTGTCATTGTGAAGAAAGGTGATTTAGGTTCCTTATTCGACACAATTACACCCGCTCACAGAGTTTCTGTGGTCTCAGTAGTCCAAACAATCTTCTTGGATTTGTGTACTCAAAAAAACAAGCAATATTTACAGTGTGAAACGAAGATAGTGCTTATTACTGTACTCTTGCTGCAATCTTGTTTCTGACTCATAACCCCCAAAAAGCAACAGGCTTTGACTGGATAGCGTCCTACTGAGGGTTCAAGTCAGAAGACCAAGATGGCTTCTGTCCTCTCCACATCTACTTTCCTTCATCCACACTGATCTGTAACAACTAGACAAGTGAAAGAGAATACCCTTGAAAACACACACACACACACACACACACACACACACACACACACACACACTCTTTCATAACCTCGGTGTTGTGTAGACATCTGCGTTGGCTCAGAGTCTCTCTCCAGACCATTTGTTCGGTGCAACAAAAAAAAAACGCAATTTGATCCTAATTAGATCAAAATGTACACTGTAGCATGAAATACGTGGTGATCAGTACAGAGGACCAGAGACTTGTGCTGTTTGTTTTCATTAGGCCACGTCTCATAGAACAATACACTGACATTTCTATTCTAACCTAACAATAAACCCAGCTGAGACTCCACATGTTGTTTCTGGCCATACGCTGAAGAATAATAAAACAACAATTATAAACTGGCCGATTTGGGCCCTGAATACTGATTGGCTGACAGCCATGGTATATTAGACCGTATACCACGGGTATAACAAAACATTTATTTTTACTGCTCTAATTACGTTGGTAACCAGTTTATAATAGCAATAAGGAACATCGGGGGTTTGTGGTATATGGTCAATATACCACGGCTAATATACCTCTGCGTTGCGTCGTGCCTAAGAACAGCCCTTAACCGTGGTATATTGGCAATATACCACGCCCCCTCGGGCCTCTCTCATTACAAGTCCACTTACTATCAACAGCACTATCAGCACCAGGTATTAATACGAACAAGTGACAGGGACTAGTGAGGGAGAGACTCACCGAGAGACTCACGCCATGCATTCACCATCTATTTCCACACACTAGGGAAGAGACAGAGGACCTCTTACAGAACCAGGTTTGTCACACTGAAACACACACAGTGACAGTACACAGAGGTGTGTGGGGGATTGGCAGAGGACGGTGGTGGGGTGGGGTGTGAGGGGAGCCCTTACCCTGGGCTTGTCACAGAGATGCAGGCTGTTGAAGGAGTCCACTGCGAACACCTCCCCATCCGGAGACCAGGACATGGAGGTCACAGGGTAGTCATGTGACGAGGACGTGTAGAGCAGACGACCATAGCTGTTCCACACCTGAGAGAGAGAGAAGGAGGGAGATGACGGAAGGAGGGGGAGCGAGCGAGAGAGAGGTGGGAGAAGGAACAGGGTCAATTACACAGTGTTGTGACTGTGTGATGCACACATTATAACATAGACAATCATTTTTGTATCACGGGACACACTTGACCTTGTATTTACAGTCCTCTCCACTTGACAGTATCAGGTCATTCACAGAGTTCCAGTCCACCTTCAGAATGGACCCATCATGGGACTTCCACTGGGGAGAGGAATGGATGGAGGGAGCGAGGAACAAGGGAGAGAGGAGAGAGCAGAGAGAGAGCAGATGTTTATGCAAGAGCAGGGATATTCTCCAAACACAACCAATACAATCAGGATCGCACCTCAGTTAACCAGTCCCAGGCTCTGCCCCACACCTGAGAGACAGAGGCAGGGAAAGAAAGAGAGAGAGGGGGAGAGAGAGAGGGGGAAGGGGGCGTAGATGGGGAGAAGGGGAGAGAGGTTGAATGAGAGAGGGGGAAGGGGGGTAGATGGGGAGAAGGGGGGTAGATGGGGAGAAGGGGATAGAGGTTGAATGAGAGAGGGGGGCCCAGGTCCATATCAATATACTACCCGCTGGGCTGCAGGCTACTATGACTGAGTTTTTTTGTTGTCAAGGACAAGCAGAAGAAGACTGCAGGGAGAGTTCACACACAGGAGACATGATAAAGCAAATACAGGGGAGAGGAGAGGGTTCTTATCAGAAGGAGCATAGAGGACAAGAAGAGAGAGAGCTAGAGCTGAAGGTCGAGCGAGGTGCTCTCTCTGACAGCCTCCCAGTCTGCTCTGTGTTAATGTAATAGCGTGGACTTGGCTCTAATTGGAAACAGGGCAGAGCCTTCACAGGTCGCCACGGGGACGAGATCACACACACGACCCCGTCAGAGACCCCATTAGATCTCTGTAATACACACACACTAACTAACTCACACACCCCAGCGTTCGCCAAGTGACTTACTGACACATCCTGATGTGCTGCTTATTGTTCAGCATACTGAATGGGACTGGGGAAAATCTTCAGAATAGTTTCCCCTTCAAAAATTCAGGAAAGGTTGGACAGTCACACACGTCAATGCTCATGAGATGTATCGACCAACAGATAACCAGAGGCATGTGCCATAAAAGGAGGACAAGAGGAGTCAACTCAGTCATTATCTCCTTTCTCCTCCTACCATGTGAAGGTTATCACTACAACTCCTGATCTTCACCCCCCCCGCCTCCCCAAACCCCTCTCCCTCCCACGGGTCTGTCTCTCCCAGAGGGAGCAGGGGGTGAGGTGAGGGGGTTATAGGAGTTGGGGGATGGGGGGATTGCAGGGGTCACAGAGTTGTGCAGGGGCTTCTCCATACACAGCCAGCTGTTGCTCTGCTCAGAGGGGGTGAAGGGGTGGTGAGGTGAGAGGGGTGGAGGGGGAACACTAAACCCTCTGGTGTTTACTCAGGGTCCCAGGCACAATTCAGTGCCAAAAAGAACAATAAACAAATGTACATGAACAAGGAAAATACTCACTGTAGTGCGAGGTCTTCAATCCCCACACACACAGTCACACTTACAGTACCTGTTGGACCTTGGCGCTGGGTTTCAGGGGCCTGATTATCAGCAGTCTGCCTGACGTGTACAGGATCCTATCAGAGTCCGGGCTCCAGGCCACCGAGTATACAGGAGACCCTGAGAGAGAGGCGCATGCACACACGCACACACACATGCACACACGCACGCACGCACACATGCACACACACACAGCAGGAGAGGTGAGGAATCACACTGCTGAGCAATGTTCATGTGATTAAACAATAACTTTTATAATAGCATTTTCATAACACAACCATTAAAAATGATGAAAACTGAAACTTGTTTAAGGCCATTTCACAGTTGCATCTCCTCCTCAAACAGCGTGACATATAATAAAGTCATTCTGTCAGTAGAAGATCCACTAGTTAGTTGACTCTGGTTTCATGAAAGCATTGACTAGCTATCACACAGAGTTTGCCTCGAGGCAGTCCTTATCAAATAGGGAGAAGTGCTTGGTATGCCTTGCAAACACAGAGACAGAGACACTGCAGTAGCTGGAGGAGATTGCATTTCTAATTTCTACACCACAGCGGTGTCATACTTACTCTGAGGGTTCACTTCGTACAGCCTGTAGGAATGGGATTTAGTATGTAAAGCTTGCTTCAATCCTGCAGACCTGGCTATGTGTCACAGCAAGACAGCTGAGCGTTAAGAGAAACCTGCCTAAAACGTGTGTGTGTGTGTGTGTGTGTGTGTGTGTGTGAGTGTGAGAGGGAGAGAGAGGCAGGCTGACATTTAACCCTGCTCCAGGTGCTTGCGGTTTCTCACAAATGCTAAGAGGTCACATGATTGCGGGCTGACAATGAGAGACGGCTGAGACGAGTTTCTCTCCCCCCTCCCCTCTCTCTTTCTCCCCCTCTCCCACACAAATGGGACACGGTTACATCATCGCACTCAAGACTCACAACAATGGCCCCCAGCTGTACCTGTGACTCCTGCAGTGTGTGTGTGTGCACGCACATGTGTGTCTGCATAAGGGGGAGCAGCACCTGCACAGAATGCATCTGCAGTGTGGATGAGGTGTTAGGAGACACCACCAGTTCCTCCATGCGCTCTACAAATCTGTACGTGCAACAGCGGCTGTGCAGCTCCCTCCCTCTCAAGCCTGTCCAGTCAATGCCATGGTTCACAATCACAACAGCACAGATGGACACATTAAACAGAGGACTGAGGGAGAAATAGAGCCCGTTCATTTGGCAGAATGCATCCACTCCACATCAATGCAGAAATGTTGAGAACACTGAAGATATTTCAAATGGCAGAATGAATCAATTAATAAGAGACCCATCTGCATGTGAGTACTGGATAGAGAGATTTATCATTAAGAGTCTTTTTTATAGATTTTAATAAAACTCCACTCCAATAAACCTTTATGGTGCTTTTAATAAAAATGGAACTGGAGGATTGGCTGCAATTTCAACTGTATCCAGCAGCATTACACCCTAATAGTCCAACACACACACACACACACACACACACACACACACACACACACACACACACACACACACACACACACACACACACACACACACACACACACACACACACACACACACACACACACACACACACACACACACACACACACACACACACACACACACACACACACACACACACACACACACACACACACCTCTCCCTCTGCCAGATTGTCATCTTAAATCATCTGGCTGGACTAAATCACTGTTAACACAAAGGCCATCTTTCAAATCATCGCACCGGCCTAGTTTACAGCAGTTTCAAATACACACAGACACACACTGTACGCACACACACACAAATCCCGACTGGGGAAGTAAATTTGAAAGTCAAAAAATTGTAAGAACATGAGGCATATCCTGGAGTGCTTCAAACTGTATTAGTCTATCTATATGTACGGTGACGACATTATCTAGGTTACTATATAACCTCTGTTCTCAGAGCTGTCTAATGGCAGCGCATCATGCTCCACTTGGGGTCAACCAAAAGCTCAGTTTAAGCAGAGAAACTTTTGTGTCATGGCACAGAGGGAAGGGCTCCCTGAAAACACATGAACAGTATTGTACCCCTCTGTGACAAGCCTTTTCCCTTTTCATCAGATCCCTTTTTCTCTCTCTCTCTCTCTCATCCAGTGAGGTGCCCTCAAAAGCAGAAGAGGCCTTAATGAACACTGCGGTCTGTGTGTGAGAATATAATTGGAGGCTGTGTTGCCTTATGTTTACAAAATGTCCACCAGTGCAGTCTATCTTTCTGTAACTCACGTGGCTGTGTTCATGGGTTTGACCTCATTACAACTGTCCCAGGCCCGGCCCAAGCCACAGCAGCAGCAGGTCCTCTGACTGGGCACACCAGAGTGTGAGAGAACTACCGACGGCTTGAGAAAGCACCAGGGTGACACACTCAGCCCCTATGATTAATAGCGTGCATCCTCTTTCACACATGGATAGTGAAATAACATCCTAGTTCCAAATTGAGATTTCAAAATTAGTTCAGTGATTCATTCAATAAGTACAGTGATTAATTCAGTGAAAGCCAATATCAATATACATGTTGTGTGTAAAAGCACATTCAGTACTTGGACTGGTTCTGTTAGAGAGTAGCAGAACCACCTGTAGGTGACTTTACAGACAGGGACATGGCTGATCTGAGTTCAGCAATGGTACAGTACAAGACCTGACATGTTAGTGTTAACCACACAGCACCAGCAGGCGTCCACATGCTTCCCATCCAAAACACTTTGTGCATATATTATGATGACATTTTGGGATGTTAAAGTTCGATTTGGTCTTCAGCGAGGGTTTTGTCGACTGTTCGTGCACACAACATTTTTTCCTTGAGGCAAACCGAAGTCAGTAGACAACGTCTATGCCCTGTTGATTGGTCAACAGTAGGGATTCTTCAATTAATTATTTGTTGTCATTTGTTTTCATGCAAATTTTTCACTTGAGAAATACTGCACCAAACATCTTAGTTAGATGTAAAATTGCGCGACTAAAATGTCCTTGGAATATACGTCAAAATAATTACAGATTTCTTGAGTTATTGTGGGATTAATTCTGACTATTTTGAGGAAGCGTATGCTGGCTATGGCATATGAAGAAGGACAAACAGAACTATTGCCGCAAAGGTATTTTAAGGGAGTATGCGAGCACAGTTGTTCAGTTCGACTAGGCGCCAGCTGAACCGAAGCATGCTGACAACACCGGGCTGGAAGATTAGCATACACACACACACACACACACACGCTCACATACACCTCTTCACACAGAGAGAGTGCAATGCTGGCTCTACACTGTGGAGCAACTGCACCACAAAAACTACAGGGCCCCATTCTGACAAAACAGGAAATTGTTAAAAGGGACAATATTGGTGGCTGCATTTGTTTCAAAACAAAGTGTGGCTATGCACTACGAGTCTGCTGCACTCCAAATTTGTTTTGAAATACAGTCATTTCTGAGCTGAGTGTTTGAAAGGATAGTTTGAAACTTTTTTTCCTAGTAATCTTACCTGGCCAAGGTGGACCTCAGCATGCCACTCTTAGACCAGATCTTGACGTGCCCATCCTCCCCAGCTGAGGAAACAACATCAACAATCTAAGTTACAACCTGCGGCAATTATAACAAACTTGTTACTGAGCAGCGTATTACATTTTAGTGTTCTTGTTGTGTGTGTTTATTACCCTGTGTATCCCTCACCTGTGATGAGAGCGGTCTTGTCGTAGTTCCATCTCCTGGCTAACACAGCTCCTTTGTGGGCCTCCGCACTCTTCTCAATACGGCCCATCTTTAGAGGCCAGGTGGAGCTTACCTACAGAAGGACAACAGAACCGACAGGTAGAAGACAGGTACAGTCCATTAGATATGAAGGAAATATACTGTCTAAACGGTCTCTCCATTTCTAAATCTCACTGAGAGGCAACAAACAGTCAAAAGGCACGATAAAAGCACATGGCATGATGTGAGGAGAGTTAATAAATACAAAAGACTAGGAATATAGGCACTCGGCCTCACACATAAACAAACAAACTGAGATAAACACACAGAATTGTAACCCATAGAGTCAGGTTCCAATACATAATGCCTTTTGTTCCACTGTCCTGGTTGGTAGCTACCTCCCGAAGACACATTTTTTTTTACACAAGACGGAAGAATGAAAGCAAAGTCTCTCTGCTGCTTAAATGAAACAGTTTCCTATCTGCTAGAGACGGGGAGCGATCAGGCATGGAGACAGTTATCAAAGACACTAGCCTACCATATACTTTGTGGTGGTGCGTATTAAAAAATACAGAGTGTTCTATGTAATTTCTGGTTGCCTAAAACTGCAAATCAGCATGATGCTTCTCTCTCCAGTTTCTATATTTGGATGTCCTAACAAATGTGAATGTCGCCGACCCAGAAAAACAGGTAGTGTGTATATGACCACGCTGTATTAAAAGGACGCTTAGAATTAAAATAGCCTTTTAAAAACGTCAATTCTATTAAAGACCCGACTGTTAAACACCACATTCAAACTGCTCCCAGCATTTGCTCTATGTCTGTCAGTACTATGAACCAAAACCATTTTTGACATATCGCCTCAGACAGAGGCCCACGCACCAAATGAGGTTGGAGAAAGCCACAAAAGTTACTATAGATTTTCCCCACCCACCAAAGCTATACATCTGTGGTTTCTATTGA
The DNA here is from genome assembly GCF_018296145.1 of Oncorhynchus tshawytscha. NCBI lineage: Eukaryota > Metazoa > Chordata > Actinopteri > Salmoniformes > Salmonidae > Oncorhynchus > Oncorhynchus tshawytscha. The sequence continues at coordinate 29,514,335 of NC_056442.1, forward strand.
ACCATTTCATAGCAATGTGAAGTTTCACTGACATTAAAAACAGAAACCAGAAAAGTATACCGTTACAAGCTGCAGTGGAGGATTTTGCCAATCCACCCCAACATGCTGAGGTTGCTGTGCATTAGGATATAGGACTATTACACCAAAAACATATTTTAATGCCTCTCCATAGCGGAGACCAATGACTCGCTCTAAAAAGTAGTCGATTGTGACAATATTACCTATATGATGACTATAATCATTCTGTACCAGAAAGACAGATGCAAACATTTTCATGACTACATGGTCTGCCAGGGAAAATTGTTGCTTCAGTTTGTGGGTGTGTTTATGCAACCCTACACTGCCATTAACATTGTGACCACACGTCGCCTGCCATTGCCGCACATCTCCACTCTGTGTGTTTAGAGCTGATATAGACAGAGCCCTCTGCAAGGAATCAGGTTTGAGGACTTAGCGAGGTAACTTTTGTCATCTCTGAGTTCAACTTGGGATAACCGGTACCACGAAGGTGGCTCACCATTTAGCCAGGTACATTTCTATGACAATGAATCCTTCAGAACTAACCCGATCCGGGCAGGCTAACTCAGGGCTAACTCCATTTATCCTGAATGAAGTGTCTGAGCCATGAGTTGAGGACCAATGAAATCAGATACCATCCCTCTCGCAAAGATTGTGTCATCATCCTCTTCATCTGAGGAAGACGGCAGATCAAATATTTGATTCAAATGTTTTTTCGCGTGTAAAAAAGAAATGTTAAAATATATATCGCATTACACATTTAGTAGACAGCATTTGCTTTCCAAACTGTACATTTTTCCGATGATTGAAAGAAGGCAAACCGACAGCCGCAACCAACCATAGACATACAGTGTAATGCATAGATGGCAGTTCCCATTCAAGTCAAGACAGGCAGCCATTGTTAGTGTACCCATGAGTTTAACAGTCAAATTGCCAGGGTTAGAGACTCCCAAACCCTTCTATGGATTATAAATACAGTGCCTTCAGAAAGTATTCAGACCCCTTTACTTTTTCCACATTTTGTTACGTTACAGACTTATGCTAAAATGGATGAAATAAAACTACTTCCTCATCAATCTATACACAATACCCAATAATGACAAAGCGAAAACAAGTTTTTAGAAATGTTTGCAAATTTATTAAAACCAAAAAACAGAAATACCTTACATACATAAGTATTCAGACCCTTTGCTAAGAGTCTCGAAATTGAGCTCAGGTGCATCCTGTTTCCAGTGATCATCCTTGAGATGTTTCTACAACTTGATTTAGTCCACCTGTGGTAAATTCAATTGATTGGATATGATTTGGAAAGGCACACACCTGTCTATATAAGATCGCACAGTTGACAGTGCATGTCAGAGCAAAAACCGAGCAATGAGGTCGAAGGAATTGTCCATAGAGCTCCGAGACAGGATTGTGTCGAGGCACAGATCTGGGGACTCTTCCTAGAGCTGGCCGCCACACCAAACTGAGCAATCGAGGGAGAAGGGCCTTGTGAGTGAGGTGACCAAGAAGCCGATGGTCACTCTGACAGAGCTCTAGAGTTCCTCTGTGGAGATGGGAGAACCTTCCAGAAGGTCAACCATCTCTGCAGCACTCCACCAATCAGGCCTTTATGGTAGAGTGGCCAGACGGAACCTGCTCCTCAGTAAAAGGCACATGACAGCCCACTTGTAGTTTGCCAAAAGGCACCTAAAAACTCTGACCATGAGAAACAAGATTCTCTGGTCTGATAAATGCCAAGCGTCACTGGCACCATCCTTACAGTGAAGCATGTTGGTGTCAGCATCATGCTGTGGGGTGGATGTTTTTCAGCGGCAGGGACTGGGAGACTAGTCAGGATCGAGGCAAAGATGAACGGAGCAAAGTACAGAGAGACCCTTGATGAAAACCTGCTCCAGAGTGCTCAGGACCTCAGACTGGGACGAAGGTTCACCTACAAACGACCCAAGGCACACAGCCAAGACAAATCAGGAGTGGCTTTGGTACAAGTCTCTGAATGTCCTTGAGTGGCCCAGCCAGAGCCTGGACTTGAACCCGATCGAACATCTCTGGAGAGACCTGAAAATAGCTGTGCAGCAACGCTCCCCATCCAACCTGACAGAGCTTGAGAGGATATGCAGAGAAGAATGGGAGAAACTCCCCGAATACAGGTGTGCCAAGCTTATAGCATCATACCTAATAAGACTCAAGGCTGTAATCGCTGCCAAAGGTGCTTCCACAAAGTACTGAGTAAAGGGTCTGAATACTTATGTACAGTCGTGGCCAAATGTTTTGAGAATGACACAAATATTAATTTTCACAAAGTTTGCTGCTTCAGTGTCTTTAGATATTTTTGTCAGATGTTACTATGGAATACTGAAGTATTGACAATTACATGAAGTTGATGCAAAGAGTCAATATTTGCAGTGTTGACCCTTCTTTTTCCTCTGCAATCCTCCCTGGCATGCTGTCAATTAACTTCTGGGTCACATCCTGTCTGATGGCAGCCTATTCTTGCATAATCAATGCTTGGAGTTTGTCAGAATTTGTGGGGTTTTGTTCTTCCACCCGCCTCTTGAGGAATGACCACAAGTTCTCAATGGGATTAAGGTCTGGGGAGTTTCCTGGCCATGGACCCAAAATATCGATGTTGTGTTCTCTGAGCCACTTAGTTATCACTTTTGCCTTATGGCAAGGTGCTCCATCATGCTGGAAAAGGCATTATTTGTCACCAAACTGTTCCTGGATGGTTGGGAAAAGTTGCTCTTGGAGGATGTGTTGGTACCATTCTTTATTCGTGGCTGTGTTCTTAGGCAAAATTGTGAGTGAGCCCTCTCCCTTGGCTGAGCAGCAACCCCACACATGAATGGTCTCAGGATGCTTTACTGTTGGCATGATACAGGACTGATGGTAGCGCTCACCTTGTCTTCTCCGGACAAGCTTTTTTCCGGATGTCCCAAACAATCGGAAAGGGGATTCATCAGAGAAAATGACTTTACCCCAGTCCGCAGCAGTCCAATCCCTGTACCTTTTGCAGAATATCAGTCTGTCCCTGATGTTTTTTCTGGATAGAAGTGGCTTCTTTGCTGCCCTTCTTGACACCAGGCCATCCTTCAAAAGTCTTCGCCTCACTGTGCATGCAGATGCACTCACACCTGCCTGCTGCCATTCCTGAGCAAGCTCTTTATTGGTGGTGCCCCGATCCCGCAGCTGAATCAACTTTAGGAGACGATCCTGGCGCTTGCTGGACTTCTTCACAACAATTGAACCACTCTCCTTGAAGTTCTTGATGACGCGATAAATGGTTGATTTAGGTGCAATCTTACTGACAGCAATATCCTTGCCTGTGAAGCCCTTTTTGTGCAAAGCAATGATGACGGCACATGTTTCCTTGCAGGTAACCATGGTTGACAGAGGAAGAACAATGATTCCAAGCACCACCCTCCTTTTGAAGCTTCCAGTCTGTTATTCAAACTCAATCAGCATGACAGAGTGATCTCCAGCCTTGTCCTCGTCAACACTCACACCTGTGTTAACGAGAGAATCACTGACATGATATCAGCTGGTCCTTTTGTGGCAGGGTTGAAATTCAGTGGAAATGTTTTCTTGGGATTCAGTTCATTTGAATGGCAAAGAGGGACTTTGCAATTACTTACAATTCATCTGATCACTCTTCATAACATTCTGGAGTATATGCAAATTGCCATCATACAAACTGAGGCAGCAGACTTTGTGAAAATTAATATTTGTGTCATTCTCAAAACTTTTGGCCATGACTGTAAATATAATATTTCAGTTTTAAATGTAATAAATGAGCAAACACCAAATCCGACATTAACGATAAGTAATAAAATAAAGATGGCACTACTAAAAAGCTATTTCACAACATAGCCTGCTGAATTTTCAAGATATATTTTCTTTCATTTTGATTTCGACACAAATTTAAATGTGTCACTGACTCGCCCATGGATTGATGTTTCAGCATTGTTTCAAAGAGCTTGACGTTTGAGTAACCACGTGTGACATACCTATTCGAGTCAGCGGCAGGCGGATGAGCAATATTCACCTTCATAGTACGGCTGAAGCCTGACCTGGAATGTGCAGCTAACTGAAGATGGCTAGCTTTATAAAAGCCTGAGTAGATCTAACTTGCTTCGTAGTATACCACTTAACACCTGGACACACAAAGAGCCTGTCAACCAGAGACATTTCACACAAACCATGCAGTTATGTAGCTTGGGACTCATATCCTCTTTCACCTACCTAATTCAATATCAATCTGTCTTGTTGAATAATGTGAGAAAGTATCAGTTTTAAAATTCGACATTTATTTTCTATGTTAACGGTGCCATAAACATGTTTCAGATAGCACTTTTTGGTTATCAAAATCTCTTACGAGAAAATCATTATTGGTGACTTGCCGTCAGTACTGGTGAGCACAAAGATCTCGGCCTGGGCCTGCTTCTTGCCTCCCACCGTCTTGGGGAACCAGTGCAGGTCAATGGGGAAGAGGTCCTCCTGCACCTTCACCACCAGGCTGATCTCACTGGTCAGCAGGTTCTATCTTTGGATCTGGTGGTCCTCACTGCAGGAGTACAACTCGTCTGCAGTGGTCCAGCCCACACAGCTCACAAGCTCTTTGTGTGTCCAGGTGTTAAGGAGGACAATGGTAATGTGGAAATAGATCAGTGGTTGCTGCAACATATCTCATCTTAATTACTTGAACCAGGTGTGTTCGCGTTAATCTGGGACAAACGTTTTCACACCCTGTAGACTAACTCTTCGGATCCAGGGTTGGTGGCCGCAGTAGACTCAAACACAGTGGTTGCTTTCAGCCGAATTAATGAACACAGATCCTGTATTCACCTTTCTTTGTATTGAGGTAGGTGAGATCCACACACAGATGTGATCACAAATAGCATAGAAAATCTTTTCATCTCCATATTGGTTGCAAAAAGCATGCCTTTAGTAAAAAGGTTCCAGTCAGACTTGGATTCAAACACTATTTGAAATCTATACTTTATATGTGCTTGATTGAGCTTAGTGGGCTTAATGAACCATTAGAATAGTCCCAAAACTGCAAACCTGGGGCAGGGTAGAGCAAACACTAAAAATATTTGAACGCTTTCAAATAGTATTTGAACCCAGGTCTGGTGGTGCAAGGTGTACTGAATATCATGTCTCAGGCGGCCCTAGCTTTGGTCCATGGTGTTAGAGCAACAGGTACTAACCCCCTGGACCAGAAGTTGTGACTCTAGTATGTTATTAGAGGCACAACTTCATAATATATTTTTAATTCATGATTGCTGACTGTCCATATTTTTTAAACAGAAAATATCAACAATCAAGTCAAAGCACTGTTGTAGTATCTTTCTGTCATTCACACAATTGAAAGGATATGTTTTGGTTCCTTGAGTAATGATGTCTTTAATCTCATTGTGGTGGCTAACGTGAAAGAAGTATTCAGAAAATAGGTACTTGAAAACCCTTCTGTTTACAGTGAGTGCCATCGATCATTCAAATTGGACATAATAGTGACTGTAGCTACAAAACAGACTATTAGCTTGTTATAATTAGCAAAGAAAGTAGCAAAATAGCTAGCTATTCATAGCTAACGATACTCAGTTTGCAAGTATCACTTGCTGATCTTGGTCTGGTCAAAAATAAAACTTCGTTGTCTAGCTAGCTAAGTTAAGCCTGCATATAGTTGGCAATAACATTAGTGTATAGCAAATAATAAGTAGCGGATAGTTACTGACTAACCGTAGCTGCTACTCTAGCTACAGTACCTATCTAGACAAACAAGCGTTCGTCGTTGCTACGGGACATACATTGTAGCTAACGCGTGGTGAGTCTTCTTCACTGTTGTCACACTTGCTAGCAGACAACTAAGCATGTCCAGTTGCTCCACCGTTAATGCATATAAGGTGATATATATTCCTCAACAATTATACTTATCGACAAAACCAGACAAATAGACGGATCGCTATACAAGCTAGCTCTGTTCTGGAACGTACCCAGAGATACTCCTTTTCCAATATCGCTGACGTTCCTCGACTTTGTGAATAACTATCGCGAGAGTTCCTTGTCAACAAACTTGGAAAGAGAACCTGTTAAAAAAAAATATATATAGGACAAAACACACATCATGACTGGGGATAACACAACACTACATAAAGAGACCTAAAGACAACAACATAGCATGGCAGCAACACATGACAACACAGCATGGTAGCAGCACAAAACAGGGTACAAACATTATTGGGCACAGACAACAACACAAAGGGCAAGAAGGTAGAGACAACATTTTGAATGCTTATTAGGACAGGAAAACGGTCCAATTCACGCACTTATCAAGAGAACAACCCTGGTCATCCCTACTGCCTCTGATCTGGCAGACTCACTAAACACAAATGCTTCGTTTGTAAATTATACCTAGGTGTTGGAGTGTCCCCCTGGCTATCAATAAATTAAAAAACTAGAAAATGGTGCTGTCTGGTTTGCTTAATATAAGGAATTTGACATTATTTGTACTTTTACATGTACTTTTGATACTTAAGTATATTTAGACTTTTACTCAATTAGTATTTTACTGGATGACTTTTACTTGAGTCATTTTCTATGTTGTATGTATGTTTACTTTTACTCAAGTATGAAAATTGGGTACTTTTTCCACCATTGGGTATAATCAACTTGAGACTTAACTCTTACGCATTCTCTCTAGAAAATAATGTAACTCTATGGAAGGCTAGTGCCACTCCACTAGTGCGTCGTGGCACACACCTTCCACCTAGAGCATTATTTTCCATGGAACACACAGCCCGTAGTTGATTATCCCTTACATATTTTCGACTATTCAACCAATACAATCGAAATACAAAATAATAAATTGACCCGTACTGTAAACAACAACCTTCCGTCGTCTCTAGGTAACAGTGCCCAAACGTCACGGGCGCGTTCTGTTTTAAAAAATGTTGTGAAAATATCCCAAATCATTACCAAAGTATAATTTATATTCATTATAATGTTAACTTAAATGCAAAAAAAATAGTTTATGTTCATGGTTGCCTGGCATCGGCCCTCTTTTTGAATATATATATATATTTTACCAATGTCGGGGATCCATGGTGCCTTGCATTAGTTTGTAACGAATTTTGGTTCGACAACAGAGTTTAGGCGCCATTTACGAGTGAGTTTGCAGCGAGCTAACGATTTGAGTGACACAGGGTTGACTTTTGCGCACTTTATTTATGGATTTTTTAACTTCGGGATATCGATAAACAGTTTAATTGGCTTTGAAAAGAGAGTGATACACAGGGAATATTTACAACAAAATAACTTCGTCCGCAAGGTAAAACTGACATTATCTGAACACGAAAGAGCTAGTTAACGTTAGCTAAAAGAAAACTAGTAAGCTCGCTAGCTATCAAACCATAGCTATCTAGCAAGTACGTTTGTGGGCACCTTTCGTCGATTATATGTGGTTGTTGAGCTAGGTAAAGTAAGTTAGCTAACGTTAACTGAGTAACGTTAACTTAAAGTGATCAGACGACAGTTAACATTTAGCCCTCGGCAACACATCAAAAGCTAACTAAAATTGCCTAGTAACATTAGATAGCTATCTACCTTGGCGAACCAGTGCAAAGTAACGTTAGTTAAGTTAACCTAACTTGTAAGCAAAGTACCGGTTTCCCCTATTCATCTGTGCTCTAGTTGTGTTCGCTATCCAGGTAGCGTACTTTAGCTAACGTTATCTAAATTTGTTCGTGGCTAACAGTTGACGTGAAAATCATGCCTAACAAAGCCCAATGTGGCCTACCTGACTAACGCTAGCTAGCTAATTACCAGACATTAGTATACTCTATACAGCAGCTAGCTAGTGTAAATGGCTATTTCCACGTCTTCTCGGTTTAGGCAAATTATTAATGTTAGTTTAACTAGATTACAAGTGGACAACTGAAGCATAACACTAACGTTACTGTACCTAAAAAAAAAACAAGACCAACTCAGTGAAATCTTCTATACACAGGTGACGTTTTTATTCACTCGTTAACGTTGGCGATATAGCTATTTAGTTAGCCATATTGTAGCTATATTATCTTAGATTATTTAATTGATTATAACTCTCGATCTGTAAAATAAACTAAACATGACACTTTCAACTGTTGCTGGTCAATTTGGACTACTGAGTGCAGCCTACATGGCACTAATGATAACGTGACTCTGATTGGCTACTTCAGTGCTATGACTTTATTTTGCACATTTACCTCCATCTTTTTCTAGTTCTCAGTAGCAGTTGATTTACTTTTGAGCTCAGTTTGGCGTTACTGACAGCCTGTAACGTCAATTGTTGTCCGTCTTTTAGTTACACGCACTTTACGGAAAACGTATCAGTTAATTTCTCGATAATTGAGTGAGAATCGATGCTTGTTGTCAGCTTATGTTAGACAAAATCACGCTATTTGACAAGGGGAGATTCAAGTTAGACAGCTAATTAAGTTGAGTTAAATTGCAATTTCGTGTCAAGTATTTTCTATTTTGGATTATGGTTACATCTTTAGAATATCGCTTATATACACTTATGGTACAGTTAAAACGAAACATATTTAGCAAAGAAACTAAAACAAAACACTTAGATCTGTTGTCTTATCAGACAGCACAGACTGGCAATTTATTTGCAGCTTTATAATTGACTGGGTAACCGATTTATGACCCGATGTGAAGTTACTCAGTGTAGTTTATGAAGTAATATTCTTTGGATAAAATGCCCGATGGTGATGGGAGATGACGGAGGGGGGTAACGGGGTGCTTCACGTTACGGGGTAACGGGGTCCTTCACTATCAATTGTGAAGAAGTGATTGACAAGCGAAAACACCTAATGGATTTTACTTTTACTCCTGTGATTTGAATGATATCTTTTAGATTCTAATTCATGACAGCCAAAACGTCGAAAAGTATAACTACTTCCAAGCCAAGAGGGAAAGGGTCGCAGCCTCGGGATGACTCCGAAGGCGAGTTGGACGTACCCCATAAAGAAGCGAACTCCAATGGCCAAGGGGCTCCGCCGACAAATGGTAAGTAACAAAGGGTGTTTTGGTGTCTGCATCTAAATAAGTTGCGCGTCTACTCAATGGCAACGTATTTTGTTGTATGTAAGTGCGTGAAGGTTGAGTCCAACTGGCACAGTTGTGGTAGTTGTTGTCTTGATTCATAACACGTAGCTTGCTGGCTAGTTTTTCAAACGTGAGCAAGGCATTAATAAATGTCTATTGTGATTTTTGAGATGATTATAATGGTGGTGTGTGCGCGTTTGTCTCCAGCCTGGGTAACTAGCAAGGTAATTTATGTTGGGATATGAATGCATTTTAAACGATTCGCTCTTCTAGAAGGATGATAATGATTTTCTATCTTTCGATTTATTTAACGTTGGGCAACGGTTTGTCAAGAACTTCGTCTGAAAACAATAACCGTATTTGACATGTCTACTCTTGATTTAGAAAGTATTATGGTTGCAGCGTTTGTTGGCCGAAAACTATTGTCAGGGTCTTTTTTTTTTTCTTTTTTTTACTGAGCACAACAATAGACTTGAGACCAAACGTTTTGTCATTGATATGGGACCATAATCGGTATGTATTTTCAGCAAGGCTAGATTTGTATTAATTTGTTTTGATTGGAAAGTAGGTTTTGGTGTGGGGGAAACGACGTGGAATCAGATGTTCGAAATATAATGAAAATGATGTCGTTGGTGAGTGCATATTGTGTATTTGCTTTGCAATGTGAGCGTTTGTGAAAGGGGTTACTTCAAGCGTTCGTTTATGATTACGTTAATCTTGTTATAATTTAGTTTTGCTAACTTGCACATTAACTATCTCTTTGTTAACATTCGATCTTCCCCTGAGTCTTTGTTCCTCCACTGTGACTTGTTCTATAATGCTTATGTTTTGTTTGTTTGTTTTTTTTGTTTCACCACCCCTCCCCCATACACCAGTGTTCCCACCTGAAATGAATCGCACTGGGGAATAAAAGTTAAACTCTTTGCCCTAGCTCCGGCTCCCGGGGAGGGTGCCGAGGCTGTTGATAATCGAGGTTTGGAGGAGATTCTTGGTAGCATCCCTCCACCCCCGCCCCCAGCAATGACCAATGAACCAGGCGCTCCTTGCTTGATGATTACACATACATTTAATCAGAACGTCAAATCCTGTGCTGGCGAGCAGATTCTGGGCCCTTTCCATAAGGTACGAAAAAGCATACTAACTCCCCATTATGGCTCTTTTGTGACACTAGGAATTGTGGTTTTAATCATTGCCTCAGTATGGGGTGTTGTCCATTTCCTTAACTTTTATTTATATATATTTGTATCTTCAGTGACAGTAGCATTTTAATAGTTGTAATTTAATTGTTGATTATTTTAAAGTTGTAGTTTTATAGTTTGCAGCATATCATACTCCTCCATTTTGGCTTTGTGTGTGTGTGTGTTTCACACTAGTGGTGATCTAGCTGTGTCTTGTCCTCAAAAAGATACAAAATAGGGTTTCCCACTAACTTTCCCTCTATCACATTTTCTTAGTTGTTCTCTCTATTGCATCATGGACACAGGTGCAATAAAATATCTTAAATACACCCACTGAGGTTAGAGGCCCACCATTTTAATCCAGCATAATTTTCTAGTTATTCAAAGCGGTCTAAAATTGTATTGTGAATACGGTTTCTATTTAATTTAGTTTGATTTGAACAGATTGGAAGTACATTTTTATTTCCCACCCACTTCATTTCTATTTTTTTCTCTCCCTTCCCTAGCGTTTTTCTTGTATTATTGGTCCAAATGGCAGTGGGAAGTCCAACATGATAGATTCATAGGCTATAGGGCTCAAAAAATCAGATCCAAAAAACAATGTGCTGATTCACAGCTCTGACCAGCACAAGGATGTGCAGAGCTGCACTGTGGAAGTGCATTTTCAGAAAATTACTGACAAGGTAACACACGCTTACTTGCTCAGCTGTAACAAAACAATTTAACATTTTATAAGCGATTTGGGTAAAGCGGCAGAATGATATTAGTTTTTTTGTATATATGTAGTTATTTTAGGGTGTAGTTTTAATTGTCTTGTATACATTTGGTTTAGTATTTAAAAAACTTTATTTACAATGACTGCAACAGAGTCAGAATAGCCATTTCAAGTTAACTGACAATCAAGTAAATTACTAACTTTGCAAATTGTTCTTTATTTTTGTGATTTTATATTGATTAGGACCTCAAGTTTTTTTTCTTCAGTTTAGTGGTGGTTAAATGAATGTTAGTGGACAATACAGTTTCTCATTTTCTGTGCAAACCTAGAATCCTGTATATATATTAATTGTATGCAGATTAAGAAATATTTTTCCAGAATTGTAAAACATATTGTACTACCACTGGGGGTGTAGTACGGTAATTAACGACATAATTGATTTAATGTAAAATAATCTCTTTGCAGCCAAGCTGTTTTTTGTCAATTCGATACAACCATCGCCTAACACTGCAGTTTTAAGCCTACACACAATATATATTTCTCTATTAAAAAAAAAGTTGAACAGGTTATAAGCTATTCTGTTTTTGCCCCCCTTCATATCTTGACAACATTTATTTCTTGTCTCAAAATTAGTTTAATTTAATAAACCATATGAATTTTACTTTTTAATAAATGTGCAAGTTAAATACATTTTAAATGATTACTTGTATCACACCAATCTGTTTGCAGCAACATTTCTGTGGTTGAGGCTTCACTTTCGTATGTAGGTGTGTGTTTAGATGGTTACTTGCCTATATTTGGGAGGGTTGTATTGCTAAGCATTTTTATTTTTTGTCTTGAGTGTGTTCTGAAGACTGGATCTAAGCTGGTGTGTTTCTTGTGCCCCTCCCCCCTGTGAGTCAGGAAGGAGATGACTACGAAGTCATCCCCAACAGCAAGTTCTATGTTTCCAGAACTGCCAGCAAAGACAATTCCTCGTCCTACCACATCAATGGCAAGAAGGCCACTTTCAAAGATGTGGGGACTCTGCTGCGTAGCCATGGCATTGACCTGGACCACAACAGATTTTTGATTTTACAGGTAATTAAATAGTTATTCATTTTTAGTTTTCCTTTCAGTTTGTCTTTGATCCCTCCTGTGTCACACATCCCATCATGTAAAAGCTTTGCTGCTCAGACTTGACCCCTTTCACTCGGAGGAAAACCGGTATTATGCCTTTGTGAGTGACCTGTTAAGTGTGAAACGGACTTGGACTGCTATAGCAGCGCATCATGGTTTGAAACAATGTTGGAAAGGTGCGAACCATCATTTGCTGCTTTAGTATTTTAAGGAAACTCTAACATTCCTGGAATTGTCTAGTGGGTGAATGGAGACGCAGGTCAGTTTGGCCCCCCTTTACCTGCCACGCTATAGCAGCACGTAAATATTGGCGTGAGAATACAGACCCCGACCCCAATATTAGCAGTGCTGCTTCAGTGTGGCAGGATCAAGCATCCACTCTTCATTTCTATCATTTGAGTACATGATTATGTCTTCAGTTTGGATTTCGTTGGAATTATCTTTCATGGAATGTAATGCCAATGTCAATATGTGTAGTTGTTCAAAGACATTATTTTGTTTGCGTTGGGTCATATTTGCTGCTTTTTGCCAGTCACGGTCCAAATGAATACATTTTAGATTTTTTAAATTTTCTATTAATACAGTTCTGGAACATCCCTGTGTTGTTCAGCTTGGTGTGTAGACTCCTCCAGGGGTTGTTTGAAGAACAAGCCAGTCCACTTGTTGCACAATACAGTTTTTAGAGTTTACTAGTACCTATCAACTCTTGGATTAATGAGATGACTAGTTTTTAGTGAATATTAGATGTTGTGCTGCATTTTATAATATTTATTTTGGGTGAAGAAGCAGGTTCTCTTCTGTCCTGATTTGTGCAATTTTCTTCACCCTCTCTCCTGGAATTTTAGGTGATTTTTGAGCTCACTAAATATGACAGGGTTGTTCTGACTGAGGCAAGAAGCTTCAGTTTGGAGAACAAAGTCACTTTTACAGGCCTACGGCTCAGGGGAAGGTTCCTATTTAGTGCACTGGTCAGGCAGAGCAGAAAAAGGCTTTTTTCTCTCTCACACACACACACACACACACACAGAAGATTAAAACAAGATTGACCATTCTGATAATTATATAGGCCATCATTCAGGCTTGTGTTTAATCAATGTTTCAAGGACTGTTCAGTCAAGGACTATTACCCCATCTCTGACATAGAAAGGAAATTCATAATTTTATTAAAACACAGGCACCAGTTACATTTGCCAGATGCCCCTTTTAGTTTATGTATTTATTTCTTGACCTCATAAAATATAAAACCTTTATTGTAGCGGTTCCAATTGATGAGATGTTTGGTTCTATGTTTAAGTGATTATTGTAGTTTTGCCTTTCATTGTTTTGTCATGGATATGGACAAATGTTCTCTGTGTTGTGGGTACAGTTATGTGCAGGAGAAGTTATTATTTGAGGCTCAGGTGTGTGTGGGCTGAGAAGTTGTGTAAGAAGTACAGTACATTAAAATGCCCAAATGTACTGCAAATAGCCAATTTGACTGGCTGCCCATGAAAACTCTAGGGTTATATCATAAAGGAGATGTTAACGTGTTTTAATGAGGGGTTATCATAACATCAGCAAAGTTTCCTCAATATTTTTGTGAGCAGAGCAACCAATTTATTTAAAATCATCAAAAATTAAATAGCCTTTTGAGAGTCACACAGAAGTTGCTCTTTCTGGTTTTAGCCCAGGTTAGTTTGAATTGCATTTAAACTTGCTTCCAAAAGGGTGAATAAAAAAAATAAAAGAATCAGGTATTTTTCCCCTTGTAGCTTTTCAGACTTTAGAAAGTTGGGAAAAAGTATAAACCCACCCATCCGTGTCTGTTCTGGGATGGTAATCAGGTGATCTCGAACAGAACATGTATCCAAGGTGTGTGTTTGTAGAGTTTATGGTGAGAAGAAGCTATAACCGTGTGTGTCCTTGCTTGCGTCTCCCTCCCTGTGCATTGGTCAGGGTGAGGTGGAGCAGATAGCCATGATGAAGCCCAAGGGGCAGACGGAGCATGATGAGGGCATGATGGAATACCTGGAGGACATCATTGCCGCCTGAAGCAGCCCATCCACACCCTGAGGTGCTGTGTGGAGCTCCTCAATGGGGAGAGAAGGTGAGAAACAACCCCAGTAACAAGACATTGGTCCATTTGTTGTATTTAAAAAAAATATATATATATATATGTGTGTGTGTGTATGTTTTTCCTTTTTGAAATGATGATGGTTTCCCCTGTGGGGGTGTGTTAGAGGGGCCTGTTTCACTGTGAAATCTGAGGTATGCTGTGTCTTGGCCAGAATGACTGCCCCTGGCCTGACACCTGCCTCTTCTTACAAGGCAGCAAATGATCTCCACACACACCTCAGATATTGCTGTATCTGGGCTAATCCCCTTGCTCGTTAGTTACTTTTTTTATTGCTGTGCCAAAAACAATTGCTTTGCAATCAGTCATTTAATGGTTATTTTTAAAGAGCGGTTGAGAGAAGGAATAAGAACGGGATCTGCAAGTCATATTTTTTTGTAATCAAATGCATTTAATGACCATCCCTAGATCAGATTTTATTAGAAATGTTTTAGTAATTATGTGAGCAGGGGGTGAAGTTTGGCTGATAATTACCTGATGTTTGCTAATATATTTATTTGTATTGCAGTACTAGTGACATTGTTATTTGGGTATGGTGTTGGAGTTCCAGTGTACCGGTCAGGTTGACAGGGTAGGGTTTCATTTGACGTGAAATACTGGTTGTCTGGTGAAGCCAGCCGGTTCAGTAAATCTCTTGGAGGCTACACTAATATCACATCACTAATTAGGCCTGTTTAGAATTTAAAAAAGTTTCTCCCTGTACTGTATTAACTAATTGGTCTGTCTTGTTTTTATTACTTTAACATATCTATTATTTTTCATATGGGTGACATGATTTGGACTTTTTGGTTCATGCAGCTTTACAGTAGTGAATAGATTTAGTATTCAGAAATCTGCGTTTTCATAACGCAGACCAAATCTGCATTTTAAACCATTTCACCTGTTTTATATTGAAAGTCAAGTGTTTTTTTGTTTTTTTTTTTCAATAGTGATGAGGGGCATGCAACTAATTTCTTTACACAAAATACATCAGTGCAACACAATAGGCAGACAATAGCTTTGTTTTCATCGGAGGAGAAGTGCAAAGCAAGCAGATGCAAGTAAATTAGTTTACAATGGAAAAAGCACGTTTTTTGCAAAAACAACATACAGCCATCATATTTCGGATGTCTATCATAGAAAGAATGTAGCCAGCTAAATTTCCTAGTTAATCTAGCATTTTAACTGGCTAAAACTACCAGAGAAAAAGTACACATCACTCAGAGTGCTGTCTGGTGATCCAATGCTGGTTTGTGAGTGGTGGAATTTGATTGGGCAAGATGAGAGCAAAGCTATTTCATCCAAGTGGAGAAGTGTAACCGAAGCACATAATTAGTTATTTTACATTCATGATTTGGAACAAACCCTGACTGAAGCAGAACATAATTTACAATAAGAAGCATTTTATATCTGCGTTTGTAAATGCATTAAGATATTTTTTCTGTTTTAACGCAATGCCCGCAGAAGATATGGCAATACCACATACACAGGGTCAAATGCTTTATTTGAGTCATGACTGCCTTTGACTATCCTGATCTTATGGCATTGTGCAGTGTAGCATCCTATCACACTTCTGCCTTTGTCCAAGTTCTATTGTTTCCCTTTACTCTGCATTTGTCTATATTTGATTAAGTCACGTATGCCTTTTGGCTGACTAAAAATGGCATAATCTTGGCATTGAAGCCAAATTAACCCTAGCTTGTGGAGTAAAATTGTATTTTTTGGGAAAGCTCAGAGTTTATCGCTAAATGTCCGGCACGGTCAATCAGTGCAAAAAAAAAAATCGAAGCACACCTGAGAAGGAACAAATGTAAATTCAAACATTTATTCAGGGCTTGATCTTATGACAATTCAGCATGAATGTTTAGGTCAGAGGTACTGTAGCCTTGGTCTTCCTGTCATCATTTTGCGGACCATGTGTTACAGCTAAACAGGGTCAGAATGGTGGAGAAGACTTGCTCTGGAGGGAGTGAAGAACACAGCCGTGGAGTTCCTCACTCTGGAGAATGATATTTTCAAACAAAAGAGCCAGCTCTGCTAGTACTGTGTGTGAGTATTACAACCACACAGGGTGTTGCTAAATTTAGTGTCTTTTACTAACAGGAAATCAGGTTTGAAAGAATCTGGGAGGAAGCGATGATGCAGTTGGGTGTAATTATCACAGATGGTCACTTTTTAGAGTTCATATATCTATGTTGACAAGAGTGCGATTGTTTCTTTGTTAGCCATGACTTCCAGAAGAGTGGCAAACAAAGAGGAGGAGAAGCAGAGGATCCAAGACGACACCAAGGAACTCAGAGAAGAACAACAACATCGCTGAAGAGATGAAGAAGTAGGCCTTTCTATTTATTTGTTATTCATGGGTTTTGTTGCTTACATGGAAATTGACACCAAAGGGACACATTTATGAGCAAAATATAGTCCTAATGTAAAATGAATGTCAGTCTAAAGTGCAATAATGTTATGAAATGGAAAAATGTTCATGGACCTGCTGGCAACCAGTGATACAGAAAAGCAAAATTAGCAGTAATTTGTTTGATTGCCATTCATAATGTCTATGTTGTGATTTTTCTCCCAGGAAACAAGGCAAGCTGACCAAGTACAAAGAGTTCCAGCAGGAGAAGTTTACCCAGCTGGACCTGCAGGATGTGGAGGTCTGAGAAACTGAAGCACACCAAGAAACTACAGCAAGAACTTGAAGGAGAAGGTGTGTTTCGGTGTGCATGTGTCCCTTTTCCTGTGAACATAATTCAGGTCTCTATAATCGATGCTTCAGTGATTCCATTTCAGGGGGGGTTTGTAACTTTGACCATTTATATTGGCCAATCTGTGTACATGGGTAGCTCATGGGGGGCTCTCCAAATCTGTACTTTAGGAGGCTGTGATTGTGGCGAATGTGCTACATAACTTACAGGTCATACTCATAAACAAACACAATGGTGCTCTGTCCTCTCAAGACAGGCCAGCACCAATGGCCTGACACTTCACTTTTATTCTGTTGATTTTGTCCCCTGGCCAAAGTGAAACACGGCCACTCGTAATACAGTTTCCCTCTATACAAACACAAGGCCTGTTGTGCTGAGGCCCTGGAGAAGGCATTGCCCAGGGGTTTACAGATGACCTTATTAGTAATTGCTGTATTGCGTAATTACACATTTTATAATTACTTGCATCAATGTCACAAATAAACAAGTGTGTTCATTTTTATTACATTAACTTGCTTGGGATTGGGTCTGGGTGGGAAAGGGTGTGTATCCCACATTTTAATATATATTTTTCTGTGTCATGAGGTCCCTCTTGATAAAATTATATTGTTACATTGCTGAGACTAAAATGAATTGATAAAGTGGCTGGTATACCCAATTTATTTAATAAGAGAAACTCCTCCAGTTGGCCACTAGGGGGCAAAACTTAAACGCAAACCCTCCAAAGCATGACTGCTTGGCTCTGCTACCTCTCACTCACTTTCTCCCATGCTCTTTTCTCTCTCCTCCTTGGGCTCCCTTTTTTTTTCTCCACACTCAATATGCTCCAAGTCTCCCTTTCTCTGCCCCTGTTCTGCAGCCTGTATGATACAGCACCAGTGGCTGTGATTTGGCAGTGTTGGGTTGTGGAGGCCGGGTAGAGCAGAGCAGTCCTCTGGGGAGCTGTGTTCTGCAGTGTGGTAGTGAAGTATGGCCTTGTGTAACACTACCAGCAGCCACATTCACTCTTCACCCACAGTTAACCCTGCTAGCATGGCTTCCTCCACTCCCTCTCACCACCCCGCACACTGGAGAGAGGTGCAGTTCACACAGACTGCCTGCCAGTCTGATGGCGGTGCTCCTAACTGTCTGCTAGTTGATTTTAAAATATTATATTTTGGTCTTTCCTGGTTTTCTAAGGTTGTACCTCCCCTAGAGTCTCTTCTTTTCTCTCTCCCCTTTCTCCTCAGTCAGCTGGAGGAGGTGCGTAACGTACCGGCCAGCAGTGAGAAGATAATCTCTGAGGCGTCCGCTCGCAGCGAGGTGTTGGAGAAACTGAAGGAGAGTCTGAAGGAGACGACCAGCGGCCTGCAGCAGGAGAAGGAAGTAGGTGTCTTTCATTATCAGGAGTTGCTGATTGTTTAGGAAACACTATTCTTGATTTAATTTAATTTGACCAGTATCCTTTTCCCCCTGGTATTCTATGTTTTCTGATCACATAATCGTGTGGCTATTATTCCCATGGCTCCGTCCCCAGATTATGGAGAAGGAGCTGATGGAGCTGAGTAGGTCTGTGAACAAGACACGCTCCCGTCAGGACGTGGCCCAGTCTGAGCTGGACATCTACCTGAGTCGGCCACAACACCGCTGTGACCCATCTGAACACGGCCAAGCAGTCCCTGCAGATCGCCTCCGACACACTGCGAGACCGCCGCGCCGCCATCAAAGAGCTGCAGGTCAAGATACCCCAGTGTGAGCAGGAGCTCCAGAAGGTACGTTAGTGTGTGTGTGGGAGGGTCTCAAGCGCCGAGCTGTTCTTAAGGTTAGGGGTGGACTGTGATTTGTGGCAGTAGGATGGAAGTATTTCAGGTTTCTGGGTGACTGTGCTGACCATGTATCTCTGTCTGCTCTAGGATAAGGCGGAGCTGGAGCAGCTGCTGCAAGCAGATGGTCAGACCAGGGAGCTGGTGAGGGACATGATGCAGAAGGTGGAGGAGGCCAAGAGCTCCCTGTCCTCTAACCGCAGCAGGGGGAAGGTGCCGGACGCCCTTATGCAGCAGAAGAGGAGCGGCAAGATCCCCGGCATCCTGGGGCGACTAGTGAGGTCCATGTATAGGCTACACCAGGCATGTCAACTTCATTCCATGGAGGGCCTAGTGTCTGCTGGCTTTGTTTTTGCTTTTCAATGAAGACCTAGACCAGTGGTTCCCAAACTGTGGGGCGACTAGAAGGGTCGGTAATGGGATCCGGCTTTCAACCTACTTTTGAAAGTTGTAATGGTAGAATGCGCACGGTGCTATTTTGAAATTGGGTGGTGCGGCATCAGTTTTCCTCTTGTCATGTTAGAGCTGGTCAGAAATGTCCAGATCAACTAGCCCATGTCAGTTAACATTTTTTAGCTAGGTTTTTTTAGCCCATAGATTTAGTTGTAATGTTTGTCACTCAAATATCACAACTAAACATTAGACATGGAGGCATTTATAGAATTGGAAGAAAATTTGCCAAATGTTCTCTGCACCGCATGACAAAATGTGTGGCATTGCAGGAATTGCTTTGAACCTGCAAGATGCTCATAGAAATAGACATGGTGCGCTGAGGGGGCGCAGGATTTTCCCCAATGCTGGAAGGGAGGCCTGAGTGAAAGTTTGGGAACCCCTGACCTAGAGAACCAGGCGAGGGGAGTTCCTTACTAATCAGTGACCTTAATTCATCAATCAAATACAAGGGAGGAGCAAAAACCGGTGGACACTTGGTCCTCTGGAATGAGTTTGACACGTGGGCTACACAGATGACACGTGGCAGCTGAGAGATGCGCGCACACACTCATTGAGACTGTGGGCTACACAGATGACACGTGGGCTACACAGATGACACGTGGGCTACACAGATGACACGTGGGCTACACAGATGACACGTGGGCTACACAGATGACACGTGGGCTACACAGATGACACGTGGGCTACACAGATGACACGTGGGCTACACAGATGACACGTGGGCTACACAGATGACACGTGGGCTACACAGATGACACGTGGGCTACACAGATGACACGTGGGCTACACAGATGACACGTGGGCTACACAGATGACACGTGGGCTACACAGATGACACGTGGGCTACACAGATGACACGTGGGCTACACAGATGACACGTGGGCTACACAGATGACACGTGGGCTACACAGATGACACGTGGGCTACACAGATGACACGTGGGCTACACAGATGACACGTGGGCTACACAGATGACACGTGGGCTACACAGATGACACGTGGGCTACACAGATGACACGTGGGCTACACAGATGACACGTGGGCTACACAGATGACACGTGGGCTACACAGATGACACGTGGGCTACACAGATGACACGTGGGCTACACAGATGACACGTGGGCTACACAGATGACACGTGGCAGCTGAGAGATGCGCGCACACACTCATTGAGACTGTTCTTGTCCTGACCGGGTGTTCTTGGGGCCATCGATTAGAAGTATGACATCGCCATCTCATCCAGCTGTGGCTCTCTGGACAACATCCTGGTGGAAAGCATCGACATCCCAGAAATGTGTCAACTTCCTCAAGGCCCAGAATATCGGAGTGGCCACCTTTTTATTGGCCTGGACAAGGTGAGAACAACTCTCAAACACCTGTGGCCTCTTATCAATATTGTGTAGAAAATATAAAATACCTACTTACGGAGTTTCGAATGTTTGTATGCATAGAAAGTGTGATTTACAAAATAGTCCTACAAGCTTCATACGCACACTGGTAAGAGAGAACCATTGACAAATAACAATTGTTCTCAGCCTCAGTGCTCGTGCACGACTTAATCCATTTGCATTTCGAAAAGCCCCTAATTGACCATAAGGTCAAAATCATCCATTTAAAGCCTGTGGGGAATATTCAATGCCGTACCTCGAAATGCAACGGCTCAACCAAAAAAAAGTTTAGGAAAAGAATTGGACTGAAATGGAGGTGCTAGTGTCAGAGATTGGGCATAACGAAAAGGTTTTATTTGGCTCATTCCGTTGTGGCTTGACCAGTGTAAAATAAAAACATGGCTACAAAGAGAGGACCGATGGAAAATATCGGCAACACTCACCAGTTAGCTAACCATCCATCCTCAACAGCTCCCTCCTGTAGGTTTTTAGGCCAGCATTGCTGTTCTGCAGAATTAACAATTTTGTGCGTTCCACCTGGCTCGTAGCCAACACACTCAGCAGTGTCTCTTGCGCATCACACCTGCACATTAAGAGTGTCTGTTCACATAGTTCAAATCATTTTGGGGTAGTTATTTAATAGCGGTGGGTGCTGTCTATTGCGCCGTTCGTATTTGGGAACCTATTGATGGCATGGCAAAAAAAAAACTCTTGACTTCAACCTCGTGCGATGGTGTATAGAAACTGTGTTAAACATTGGCTTATCGAGGGCTGTGCGATACCAATTTGGCAAGCTCCTGTTGAAAAGTGCCTGTTGCCAAAACCCTACGGGTAGATGGTACTTGGTTGTGCACCGGAATGGCATGCGCTTGCCTTGCAGATCTCAAATCCTTGCAACAATCCTATAAATTGTTATTGGGAAACGACATCTGATGACCCAATCTTTAGAAGTCCCACCTGTCTCTTCACATGCTCTCTGAGGAATGCGGTGCGTGCCTAATTTTCCAGCAGAGCAACATCGGCCATCTCTCATTCGATTTCCCATTTCCTTAGTGTTTCACACCTGACAGTAATTTAAAAAGTTACTATACTTAATATGGATTAACATAACAAATGCACTGATGTGGTCATATTATGATATAGCTACCCTGTCAAGATATGTTGCATAAAATTGAAACATTATTGAATTAATGCTCACATTTTCCCCATTCTACACTTGACAAACAGTTCCCTTATTCCACCACAAATGTTCATGTTGCTAAATCTCACAATTAAATTTAGATTTTTGTTTAACTTTTTCTCCCCAATTTCGTGGTACTCAATTGGTAGTTAGTCTTGTCCCATCGCTGCAACTCCCGTACAGACTCGAGAGCCGGGCGTCCTCCAAAACACAACCCTGTCAAGCCGCACTGCTTCTTGACACACTGCATGCTTAACCTGGAAGCCAGCCGCAACAATGTGTCAGAGGAAATACCGTACGACTGGCGACCGACGTCAGCATGCAGGCGCCCGGCCAGCCATAAGGAGTCTCTAGAGCGCGATGGAACAAGGACATCCCGGCCGGCCAAATCCTCCCCTAACCCGGACAACGCTGAGCCAATTGTGCGCTGCCTTATGGGTCTCCCGATCACGGCCGGGGATCGGACCCGGGGCTGTACTGATGCTTCAAGCACTGCGATGCAGTGCCTTAGACCGCTGCGCCACTCGGAAGGCCCGAAAATCTCACGCTGGTTAATCCACAAATTTGTACCCATGCATTATTGATAAATGAGGTTTAATTACACTGGTCATGCTTAACCTCGCAGAAATGATTATGTTGCAGGTTACTGTCAGGACATTTATCTGGCTCAATTTCAACTTTGTTACAGTATACCCCAGTCTCACTCTACTAGCCTTTCTCTCTTATGGGCTTGCTGCATAGACAACTGGTACAAAGCTTTAACCTCAAATGTAACCTCTAACACTCTGACATCCACTCTTTTCCTGTCTCAGATGAACGTGCGGGAGAATAAGATGGGGCCCATCTCCACCCCAGAGAACATCCCCTGCCTGTTTGACATGGTGTGGGTGCAGGATGAGAGTATGAAGCCAGCCTTCTACTTTGCCCTGAGGGACACCCTGGTGGCCAAGGAACTGGAGCAGGCAACACTGCTCGCCTTCCAGAAGGACAAACGCTGGCGAGTGGTCACCATGCAGGGACAGATCATAGAGATGGCTGGTGGGTAGACCGAGCGGGAGCTCATCTCTTCTCCGTGTCAATATGGATGACACTATGCTCTACCTCCAGTCATGGTGCCTGAGACGGGAGAGTGATGCGGGGCAGGATGGGCTCCTCCATCGGCACTGAGGTCACCCAGCAGGAGGTGAGAGATCTTCTGGACACTCTTCTAGATATTTTTCTGGCCTCCAATCACTGTTATGGCTCACTTTAAGCTCTGCAATGGTTAATGACCTACCCTCTTATTTTTATGTGTCAGCTGGACTGTATGGAGAGCAAGCTGATTGAGAAGGTGGTGCAGCTGCAGGGCTGCCAGAAGTGGAAGCTGCAGCTGGAGGAGAAAGTCCAGACTCTTACAGCAGCTTAGAGACATGAAGAACACCCTGGAGAAATACACCAACAACATGCAGGTAACACACAGTATACAGATATGAAATGTATTTGATGTTGGTGTAATTCTTGTTCATCAGACTTGTTTAGGTAAAGCTGCGTTTTTTTTTTTTTGGCTTTCTCGTAATGCCGGCTTGCTGTCTCGATGTTCGTCTTTCTAGATTCGCCCCTCTATTGATTTGGTTTGGATTATGTCTACCATCTACACAGCAACAACTATTTCCCAATGGTCATAATTACCTGCAATATGCAATAGCCAATGTAGCTCAAGTCCTTCATACACAGGCTCACAAATTTTATTTTAACCTCTTTGGCCTGATATCCCGCTAACAGGATCGATATGACAACAGCCAGTGAAAGTGCAGGGCGCCAAATTCAAAACAGAAATCCCATAATTAAAATTCCTCAAACATACAAGTATTTTACACCATTTTAAAGATACACTTCTTGTTAATCCCACCATAGTGTCCGATTTCAAAAAGGCTTTAAGACGAAAGCAAACCAAACGATTATGCTAGGTGAGTGCCTAGTCACAGAAAAACACAGCCATTTTTCCAGCCAAAGAGAGGAGTCACAAAATGCAGAGAGAAATTAATCACTAACCTTCGATCTTCATCAGATGACATTCATAGGACTTCATGTTACACAATACATGTATGTTTTGTTCGATAAAATTCATATTTATATCAAAACATCTCAGTATACATTGGCGCGTTATGTTCAGTAGTTCCAAAACATCCGGTGATTTTGTAGAGAGCCACATCAATTTACAGAAATAGTCATAATAAACATTGATAAAAGATACAACTATTATGCATGGAATTATAGATACACTTCTCCTTGATGCAACTACTGTGTCAGATTTCAAAAAAGCTTTACTGAAAAAGCACACCATGCAATAATCTGAGTACAGCGCTCAGACCAAAACAACCCAAACAGATATCCGCCATGTTGTGTAGTCAACAGAAGTCAGAAATAGCATTATAAATATTCACTTACCTTTGATCTTCATCAGAATGCACACCCAGGAATCCCAGTTCCACAATAAATGCTTGATTTGTTCGATAAAGTCCATAATTTATGTCCAAATACCTCCTTTTTGTTCGCACTTTCAGCCCAGTATTCCAAATTTGTGACGTGCGATCACTAGGTGCAGACAAAGTCAAACAGTTCCATTACAGTCCGTAGAAACATGTCAAACGATATATAGAATCAATCTTTAGGATGTTTTTAACAAATTTTCAATAATGTTCCAACCGGAGAATTCCTTTGTCTGTAGAATTGCAATGGAACTCAAGCTAACTATCACGTGAATGCGCGTGGTCAACTCATGCCTCTCTGGCAGACCTCTGACTCATTCCCCTCTCATTTGCCCCCACTTCACAGTAGAAGCATCAAACAAGGTTCTAAAGACTGTTGACACCTAGTAAAGGGAGACTTGTCAGAGCCTGGCCATGGGATGCAAGGGGGGAAAGACTTGACTTTTGAACTCAATACTACTGTTTTCATTTTTGTAAAGCAGTTTGTTTGTTAAACAGGCAAAGCTAAATGGTGACTTGTGATTACGGGGAAGCAAGAGTCACTTGCGCAATGTGTAGCCTAAGATTGGAGGTGGAGCCTGCCTGTCGCCCACAATCATTGTTTGCTCCCCCGCAGTTCACCAGCTGATGTAGGCTGTGCCGGTGTCGTGTGTCCTTCCCACTGCTAGACAATCAAACCCTCGCCGCTCTGAGCACCCAATGCTGCTAATATTCTGCTTATTGAGTACAAGTCCGAGTCACCAATGGTCGAGCCACGAGTAATGAAAATTAGGACTCGAGTACTACAACACTTGAGGCTTGTGATTACGGGTGAGGTTATGCTTGACTGTTTCTTCTCAGAGCTTGGCAGAGCAGGAGGCTCACCTGAAGCCTCAAATTAAAGAGCTAGATGACAATGTCCTGGCTGCTAACCCCAACCAGAACAAACAGAAACAGTTGAAGACCCTGAAGGACTTCCAGAAAGGTGAACTTTCAACCCCAAATGTAACGAAGTGAAGTCACTTAGAAATTGCAGGCTACACTCTAGAAATGACAGTCTTCAGGACAATGATCTGGCTCAATTTGAGCTTTGCTACAGTGAACCCCAGTCTGACTTCACTAGGCATTCTCCCTCATGGGCTTGCTGCGGAGTTAACTGGTACATACAACTAGAGGTGTGCCGATCTCATCCTACTTGTAATTGTATCCGTTTTGTCACACTTGATACTCGTAATCACTGTGCACTATCAGAGTGCATTGCTCTACTCACTCGCTCACATATTGTCTTGTCGATTCCAAGGTGGCGTTGCAGTCAGACGTATTTGTCCTTCGTCTTGTCGTGTCCCATGTATATATATATTTTTCTTTGCATATCTTTCTATATTTTTGTAAACCCTTACTTCAAAATACTCTCCTGCAACCCGCCTCACCCAATGTGGTGTGGACCTGCTTTTTCTCTAAAGTATTTTTCTTTGCCTCTATTACTGGAATCTCTCCAACATAAACCAGCCAGCTAACTAACGGTCATCAGCTAACCTCTAGCTCGGAAAGCTCTTGCCAGTTTGTACAACGTGATTCAACCAGAGCATACCGGACCCATTTCTCTCCATATCCCCAGGTTCCTATTGCAAGCAATGAACCTTCCGACCTTCGCAGCTAACGTTCCCTGAATGCTAGCTGTCTAGAATACCAACGGACTATTGGCTTACGAGGCCCATCGTATATATTCCGAAGCCACTAGCTAGCAGTCGGCTATCCTTTGCTAGCGGTCATCAGCTACCTTTATCCCGGACAACTCTCGCCAGTCTGTACAGCGCGACTCAAACCAGAGCTAGTCGGACTTATTCTTCTCCGGATTCCTACCGCAAGCTCTGAACCTATTTTATTATTTTTATTATAATTTGTTTTTTTCTACCTGGAATTATAGCAGCTAACGACCCCTGAAGGCACAGCCGCTAATCTGCGGCCTATCTAAAGCACATTGGGCTGCTGGCTTAAGAGGCCCTTCGGACATATTTCTTCGGCTACTATACATATTTTGCCAATTGGCCTGGTTTACCACACGGAGCCGTGCTGATCCGTCCACTGATGTAACTGCACGAGGGGGCCACAACAGACTTTCCTCTGTCGCGTCATCCCTCTAAGGCCTTTGTTAGCCTGCTAGCCGCCTGAAGCCACGCACTGGACTTGTATGATCACCCGGCTACGCATGCCTTTCCCTAACGTCACCATGCCGTGTCGATTGCTGTTCTGGTTTGTAACTATTGTTTTATTTCACTGTAGAGCCTCTAGCACTGCTCAACATGCCTCGGCTAACAATTTAGTTCCACCTCCCACACACGCAGTGACATCACCTGGTTTAAATGCTATTTCTAGAGACAATCTCTTTCATTATCACTATATGCACAGGTTTACCCCCACTGTATTCACATCCTACTATACATTTGTCTGTATAGTATGCCTTGAATATATTCTACCGTGGCCAGAAATCTGTTCCTTTTACTCTGTTATGAACGTACTAGGCGTCCAGTTCTGTTAGCCTTTAGCCGTACCCTTATCCTACTCCTCCTCTGTTCCTCTGGTGATGTAGAGGTTAATCCAGGCCCTGCAGTGTCTACCTCCACTCCCAGGCTCTCTCATTTGTTGACTTCTGCAACCGTAAAAGCCTTGGTTTCATGCATGTTAACATTAGAAGCCTCCTCCCTAAGTTTGTTTTATTCACTGCTCTCGCACACTCCACCAATCCGGATGTCCTAGCCGTGTCTGAATCCTGGCTTAGGAAGACAACCAAAAACCTTAATTTCCATTCCTAACTATAACATTTTCCGACAAGATAGAACTGCCAAAGGGGGCGGTGTTGCAATTTACTGCAAAGATAACCTGCAGAGTTCTGTCTTACTATCCAGGTCTGTACCCAAACAATTTGAGCTTCTACTTCTAAAAATTAAGCTTTCCAGAAACAAGTCTCTCACCGTTGCCGCTTGCTATAGACCACCCTCTGCCCCCAGCTGTGTCCTCGACACCATATGTGATTTGAATGCCCCCCAGCTATCTTCTGAGCTCGTGCTGCTAGGTGACCTAAACTGGGACATGCTTAACACCCCGGCCATCCTACAATCTAAGCTTGATGCCCTCAATCTCACACAATTTATCAATGAACCTACCAGATATAACCCCAAATCCGTAAACACGGGCACCCTTATAGATATCATCCTAACTAACTCACCCTCCAAATACACCTCTGCTGTTTTCAACCAAGATCTCAGCAATCACTGCCTCATTGCCTGCATCCGTAATGGGCAAACGACCACCCCTCATCACTGTCAAACGCTCCCTAAAACACTTCTGCGAGCAGGCCTTTCTAATCGACCTGGCCGGGGTATCCTGGAATGACATTCACCTCATCCTGACAGTAGAGGATGCCTGGTTATTCTTTAAAAGTGCCTTACTCACCATCTTAAATAGGCATGCCCCATTCAAAAAATGTAGAACCAGGAATAGATATAGCCCTTGGTTCACTCCAGACCTGTCTGCCCTTGACCAGCACAAAAACATCCTGTGGCGTTCTACATTAGCATCGAATAGCCCCCGTGAAGTACAACTTTTCAGGGAAGTTAGGAACCAATATACACAGGCAGTTAGGAAAGCTAAGGCTAGCTTTTTTAAACAGAAATTTGCATCCTGCAATACAAACTCAAAGGTTCTGGGACACTGTAAAGTCCATGGAGAATAAGAGCACCTCCCAGCTACCCACTGCTCTGAGGCTAGGAAACACTGTTACAACCGACAAATCTACTATAATTGAGAATTTCAATAAGCATTTCTCTACGGCTGGCCATGCTTTCCACCTGGCTTCCCCTACCAACTGCCCGGCACACTCCACAGCAACCCGCCCAGGCCCCCACCATTTCTCCTTACCCATATCCAGATAGCTGATGTTCTGAAAGAGCTGCAAAATCTGGACCCCTACAAATCAGCCAGGCTAGACAATCTGGACCCTCTCTTTCTAAAATTATCTGCCGAAATTGTTGCAACCCCTATTACTAGCCTGTTCAACCCCTCTTTCGTATCGTCTGAGAATCCCAAAGATTGGAAAGCTGCCGCGGTCATCCCCTTCTTCAAAGGGGGAGACACTCTAGACCCAAAATGCCACAGACTTATATCTATCCTACCCTGCATCTCTAAGGTCGTCGAAAGCTAAGTTAAACAGATTACTGACCATTTTGAATCACATCGTACCTTCTCCGCTATGCAATCTGGTTTCCGAGCTGGTCATGGGTGCACCTTAGCCACGCTCAAGGTCCTTAACGATATCACAACCTCCATCGATAAGAGACATTACTGTGCAGATGTATTCATCGACCTGGCCAAGGCTTTCGACTCTTGTCAATCACCACATTCTTATTGGCAGACTCAACAGCCTTGGTTTCTCATAATTGCTTCACCTGGTTCACCAACTGCTTCTCTGATAGAGTTCAGTGTGTCAAATCGGAGGGCCTGTTGTCCGGACCTCTGGCAGTCTCTATGGGGGTGCCACAGGGTTCAATTCTCTGGCCGACTCTCTTCTCTGTATACATCAATGATGTCGCTCTTGCTGCTGGTGATTCTCTGAAACACCTGTACGCAGACACCATTCTGTATACTTCTGGCCCTTCTTTGGACACTGTTAACTAACCTCCAGACGAGCTTCAATGCCATACAACTCTCCTTCCGTGGCCTCTAACTGCTCTTAAACGCAAATAAAACTAAATGCATGCTTTTCAACCGATCATTGCCCACACCTGCCCGCCCATCAAGCATCAGGGGCGGCAGGGTAGCCTAGTGGTTGGACTAGTAACTGGAAGGTTGCAAGTTCAAATCCCAGAGCTGACAAGGTACAAATCTGTCGTTCTGCCCCTGAACAGGCAGTTAACCCACTGTTCCTAGGCCGTCATTGAAAATAAGAATTTGTTCTTAACTTGCCTAGTTAAATAAAGGTAAAATAAATAAAATAAATAAAAAATCACTACTCTGGGCGGCTCTGACTTACAATACGTGGATAACTACAAATACCTAGGTGTCTGGTTAGACTGTAAACTCTCATCATACATCTCCAATCCAAAGTTAAATCTAGAATCGGCTTCCTATTTCGCAACAAAGCTTCCTTCACTCATGCTGCCAAACATACCCTCGTAAAACTGACCATCCTACTGATCCTTGACTTCGGCGATGTCATTTACAAAATAGCCTCCAACACTCTACTCAGCAAACTGGATGTAGACTATCACAGTGTCATCCGTTTTGCCACCAAAGCCCCATACATTACTCACCACTGCGACCAATACGCTCTCGTTGGCTGGCCCTCTATTCATATTCGTCGCCAAACCCACTGACTACAGGTTATCTACGAGTCTCTGCTAGGTAAAGCCCTGCCTTATCTCAGCTCACTGGTCACCATAGCAGCACCCACTCGTAGCACGCGCTCCAGCAGGTATATCTCACTGGTCACCCCCAAAGCCAATTCCTCCTTTGGTCGCCTTTCCTTCCAGTTATCTGCTTCTACTGACTGGAACGAACTGCAAAAATCACTGAAGCTGGAGATTCCCATCTCCTTCACTAGCTTTAAGAACCAGCTGTCGGAGCAGCTCACAGATCACTGCACCTGTTCATAGCCCATCTGTATACAGCCCATCTATCTACCTCATCCCCATACTGTATTTATTTATTTTGCTCCTTTTGCACCACAGTATCTCTACTTGCACATCTACCCTACCATTCCAGTGTTTAATTGCCATATTGTAATTACTTTGCCACCATGGCTTATTTATTGCCTTAACTCACTTATTTGATGTAATTTGCACTCACTGTATATAGACTTTTCTACTGTATTATTGACTTTTGTTCATTCCATGTGTAACTCTGTGTTGTATGTGTTGAACTGCTATGCTTTATCTTGGCCAAGTCGCAGTTGCAAATGAGAACTTGTTCTCAGCTAGCTTACCTGGTTAAATAAAGGTGGAATTTTATTTTAAATAAAATCAAAGAAATGAGCCCAACAGCTGAAAATGCACATGATTGATTTACTTACTTAGTCCTATGAAATGAAAAAGAAATAATGCATGGCTGGCTACTGCGTTTATTCCAGACACAGATTTAGGTAAATTGCTTGCCAATTTAGTTATTTAGAGCGCCCAGCGCTTCACACCTTCAGTAGTGTGCAACTGTGTTCCTGCATGAGGGCATTCCCACGTCTGCAAAGGACACTGCCTACCGGTCGCAGCACAGCAGGCGGGAGCATCACCTGCTGTGTACCAGAGAGAACCAGGTGGGGGCGAAGGACACAGCCTACCGCCGGCTTCTCCAGGACACAGCCTACCGCCGGCCTCTCCAGGACACAGCCTACCGCCGGCCTCTCCAGGACACAGCCTACCGCCGGCCTCTCCAGGACACAGCCTACCGCCGGCCTCTCCAGGACACAGCCTACCGCCGGCCTCTCCAGGACACAGCCTACCGCCGGCCTCTCCAGGACACAGCCTACCGCCGGCCTCTCCAGGACACAGCCTACCGCCGGCCTCTCCAGGACACAGCCTACCGCCGGCCTCTCCAGGACACAGCCTACCGCCGGCCTCTCCAGGACACAGCCTACCGCCGGCCTCTCCAGGACACAGCCTACCGCCGGCCTCTCCAGGACACAGCCTACCCTACCCCGGCCTCTCCAGGACCAGGACACAGCCTACCGCCGGCCTCTCCAGGACACAGCCTACCGCCGGCCTCTCCAGGACACAGCCTACCGCCGGCCTCTCCAGGACACAGCCTACCGCCGGCTTCTCCAGGACACAGCCGTCAGGGGCAACACTGTGCTAGCTAGGGGGGGAAGGTGGAGGCGGAACGCACCGAATTGCAGGCTGCAGTTGCACCCTTCTCCACACTAAGTGACGGTGAGATCTCTAGATCCGTTACGATAGTGGTTTTGTCCGAGTCTTTGGTACACCCCTGACCTATGAGGCTTAACCCTGCTCCTTTTTCATATATAACTTCCTCTTTCCCCCCTCTGTCTCTTTTCTCGCGCTCTGACTGAGGCAGCTTCCAGTAAGGCAGGGAAGTTGGAGAGGCTCCACACCCTCATTGTGGACATCAACAGTCACAAGCTGAAGGCCCAGCAGGACAAACTGGACAAGGTCAACAAGGAGCTGGATGACTGCTCCTCAGCCATCACCAAGGCCCAGGTAGCCATCAAGACCGCAGGGCGGTAAGTATTTATACACGTGCTCTCTCACACACATACACAGCTCCCATCTGGCAAAGGCTTCTGGTTGCGAAGCTATTAGGGAAAAGCTCAGATAAGCCCCAGCTGATGGCTGCTGCTCTCCTCCACAGTAACCTGAAGAAGTGTGAGTGGCCTGGAGGAGACTGAGAAGAGCCTGGGAGAGCTAACAGATCATCTTAAGAGGCTGGGGAGATCATGAAGGCCTGCCAGGAGGCTGAGGCGGCACTGCCGGAGGTGCAGAAGTGGCACCAGGGGGTGGTGATGGAGATCAAGGCCCTACAGGAGCACGCTCTACAGGAAGAGTCCCTCAGCGTCTGACTTTGGGTGGAGCAGATGGACACTATCACCGAACACACCAACAAGATCAAACACTGGCGGAGGTGGGTGTTATGTGCATGTGAGATTCATGCATGCTTCGTTGTCTTAGAGGTCAACCAAACACTCAGCTAGTTAGTGCATCAGTGTTCTATGCATTACCTGGGGAACAGTATCATCCGACTTAAATATTTTTCCTCTTCTGATATTCAATTTTAGTCATTGAGCAGATACTCTTATCCAGAGCGACTTTGCAGTTCCATTCATTTTAAGATTTATGTGGTTGTCCCACCTAGCTGTCATAGTAAGAACATTTTCCCTCAAAGTAGCTGTCAGCTAGGACTGACCATCTGAGTCCCGTCCTCCCCAGGCCTCTAAGCTCTCCCTTCACGCCATTGAGGATGACCTGGCGGCCATCAAGGGGCCTGACGTTATCACCAACCAGATCTCCCTGATGGAGGCCCGCTGTGCCCAGATGAAGCCCAACCTGGGAGCCATCGCAGAGTACAAAAAGAAGGTACACACCCAGCTCTCTCTAGGTCTAATCAAGCACCTTGACACCCTGTTTGTACTCGTCTGCGCTCAAGTTTATTTCCCTCTAAGAGAAGGTAGTCATTATGGGTAATGTCTCTCTGTAGGAGGAACCGTACCTGAGCTGGATCAGAGACAACTTTAAGCGTGGATGTGAGCAAGCAGAGGCTCAATGAGTTCATGGCTGGCTTCAACATCACCAACAAGCTGAAGGAGAACTACCAGATGCTGACACTAGGGGGTGACGCTGAGCTGGAGCTAGTCGACAGCCTGGACCCCTTCTCTGAGGGCACCATGTTCAGGT
Organism: Oncorhynchus tshawytscha; assembly: GCF_018296145.1. Taxonomy (NCBI): domain Eukaryota; kingdom Metazoa; phylum Chordata; class Actinopteri; order Salmoniformes; family Salmonidae; genus Oncorhynchus; species Oncorhynchus tshawytscha. The sequence goes on from NC_056442.1 coordinate 29,546,924, forward strand.
CAGCAGACACTTTAGCCCAACCGGCTGTTTGACATCTATGATTTGTGAAGACAGCTCTGGATGTGAATTTTATCATCAAAACGTACCTAGCTCCAACCCAATATCCCCTTCTAATTTCATTGCTGTATTCATTAAATCTATGAATGACGCTGGCTCATTCTCTTCTCTCTGTCAATGGCCACAGTGTGCGTCCCCCTAAGAAGAGCTGGAAGAAGATTTTCAACCTGTCTGGAGGAGAGAAGACCCTGAGCTCTCTGGCCCTGGTGTTTGCTCTGCACCACTTCAAGCCCACGCCCCTCTACTTCATGGATGAGATTAATGCAGTCCTGGACTTCAAGAATGTCTCCATCGTGGCCTGTTACATTTATGTGAGTTTCACATGCACACACAGCAGTTCATGGGAGCTCTATTCCACGTGAAACAGCTTTGAATAGTATTTGCCATTTTACTCCTATGCTTGACTTAGTGAGGGACATGGGGTCAGCTCATCTGTGTTAATCGTTAGTATTGTATAATGGGAGCTTATTGAAGGCGCTATGGTAAGGTGTACAGCCTATTGTGAGAAATCACCCGTTTTTCAAAGCCCTCTGTTGGCTGCATGTTGGTCCATTGTTTACTCCTGTCACGGCGGTTGGTGGTTAATTCTTCCCAGGCCACTGTTTAAAAGAGCTTGACTCACATAAGCTCGTAAAAAATGTGATACTTGAGATTTACAGCCTTTGACTTCCCATTGATGATTGAATGTTAATTTATTTCCCTACAGGAGCAAACCAAGAATGCTCAGTTCATCTCCCTGAGGAACAACATGTTTGAGATTGCTGACCGTCTGATCTACAACACCACCAAGAGTGGGGGAATCAACTCGAAAACCATTGTCTTCAAACAGACAATCTCAGTTTAGAACAACAGTGACTCTGGTTTCCCCCCCTGAGCCACTCCTAGTAAGACATAGAAATATTAAATGTAGGTCTCTTGAGTTTACTGTTCTTTCACACCATGTATATAAAACCATGGCTTTAATCTAGTCTTATGTCATCACTCTTTTTTTACTGATGAAGCTAATAAATATTTTATCACTGGTCTTTGAATACTATAACCCTAAATTGGACATGTTGCACTGGAAAACTTGTGGGGAAGTACTATCACAATGAGCTGCTGGTCTTCATCAGTGAGGAGCTGAGCGATAATTGATATGGATTTCATGCCTCTGACTATTCTAGCAAGCACTGCTTATGCAAAAAAAACATACTGAACTTGTTTTTCAACCACTCCACAAATGTTTTGGCAATCTACTTTGTGCATGACAAGTATTTTTTTCCCAACAATTGTTAACAGATTAATTCGCAATTCCAGTTGGTGAAGTTTACATACACTTGGAAATGTCATGGCTTTAGAAGCTTCTGATAGACTAATTGACATAATTTGAGTCAATTGTAGGTATTTCAGGCCTACCTTCAAACTCAGTGCCTCTTTGCTTGACATCATGGGAAAATCGATCAGTAGTTGCAAATGGGTCTTCCAAATGGACCCCAAGCATAATTCCAAAGTTGTGGCAAGGTCAAGATATTGGAGTGGCCATCACAAAGCCCTGACCTCAATCCTACAGAATATTTGTGGGCAGAACTGAAAGCTTTTCTGTGCAAGGAAGCCTACAAACCTGTTACACCAGCTCTGTCAGGAGGAATGGGCCAAAATTCACCCAATTTATTGTGGGAAGCTTGTGGAAGGCTACCCAAAACATTTGACCCAAGTTAAACAATTTAAAGGCAATGCTACCAAATACTAATTGAAGGTATGTAAACTTCTGACCCAATGGGAATGTGATGAAAGAAATAAAAGCTGAAATGAATCATTTATTATTCTTGAAATAAAGTGGTGATCCTAACTGACCTAAAATTGAATTTTTACTAGGATTAAATGTCAGGCATTGTGAATGACGGAGCTTAAATGTTTTTGGCTAAGGTGTGGAGTCAGAAGTTTACATACAACTAAGTGCACTACAATTGGGATGTCTCTGGAGCAACACACAAACCACTCATCCTGAGATTGAGACTTGTCCTGTCTTCCCATTAATTTGAGAGGTATCACGAGATTATTGTAAGAAATATTTTGAAGTACACATTGTAGTTGACTTGATTGAACAGAAGGCTTTTCTGGTGAAGGTTAAATAGCTGGAGTTAAATGTCAGCCCTGTAGTATTATTTATTACAGTATACTACATGTAGAGTTATAGAATGTCTTTGAAAAAGCTGTACCTTTTTAAGGCTTATGGTTAAATATAACAGTTTCCAATCTGCTGAATGCATTTTTGGATTTTTGAAAAGTTTGGTTTTTACTTTGAGGCAGTATCTTCCTGTGACGAGCTTTAGCTGGGGTCAGGGTTAGTTCCAGAAGTAAAGCCTGTATGTTCTGTCAACTGTATCCTGCTACATCAGGAAGGCTCCAATCACTAGGCACAGTTAGCATTAATTTCAAACCAAAGGAGTGTAACCTTACATCACCAGGTGCTTGGGTCCTTCCTGAAGTGAAGACCCACGTGTATTTGTCATGAGCTTGAAGGATGGTAGGTGTTCTCCCTCAGTGTGGAGAAGAAAGAGCTGCACCTCCACTGTCTGCGTACAGGAAGCCTGCGGTCTCCCATAGTGAGGCGGTCAGTTCGCTACTTAGGCCGTGTACCAGCTGACTGAGCTTGGACAGCAGGGAGAAGCCCCCCCAACAGGATTCACCCACACGGCCAGCTGGAGCTGCAGCAACAGATCATGGGCCCTGCCTCTGTCCTATGAACCATCAGCAGAATGGTGGGCTTGGCACAGCAGAAGAACTAAGGCACCGGCTCTTCCACCAGCCCTTCGATGGTACTCCGCAGCACAAGGATGATTGAGAGGGATAGGACTTTGGGCAGGAGTAGATTTACCAGCGCCTCCACCTCCCAGAACAGGTAGAACTTCTCCAGTAAGACCAGGGGAGAGTCTTTGTCCTCCACGGCCGAGCCCAGAGACCACAGGTCCAGCTGCTCCTCCTGTGTGGAAGGGTGGCACCATAATATACAACCAAAGGTGAGGAAGAAATGTCATGACAATAACACTGACCCAGGCTATACTTACCTGCAGCTCTAGCCTTTGGATGAGTGGATCGTAGACCAGAAACACCACCACGCTTGCGTTGTCCAGGGCCCCCATGAAAGACTATTCCTGGCAAGCACCAGCTCCAGACCATGGAAGTACTGTTCCACAGCCTGCCAGCCCTGCCTCACTAGGCCCTCACAGCTGGCCTTTGCTCCAGCTGCTCCCCCAGCTCACACACCTTCAGGTAAACTATCCAGAAGACTACAAAATGGTAAATTGGTCAGAAGCATTAAATCCATTATTACAGGTAAAAGTGATAATGGTGCCAGAGGGGATTGTCTGCTGTTTTTACAGGCTCCTAACCAACTGTTTGTTCTTTTTTTTTCGCAACTCATTTTGTACATAATGTTGCTACTATTGTCTATGACCAGAAGGAGTTTCTGGACATCGGAACCGCGTTTACTCACGTCGATCTGGTGATACATTGAAGAAAAAAATCTATCTGACCTGAAGGATTAACTGCTTTGTTGACGAGGCCTAAATCTTGTCATCCATGTGAAGAAAGGATTGAGGAAAAGGGGGGTGCCTTGTAAGAATTTGCCGAGAGTAGGTAAACCACCACTACCCTCCGTATTATTGGCCAACGTGCAATCATTTGAAAACTAACTGGATGATCTACGATTAAGACTATCCTACCAACGGGACATTAACTGTATCTTAAGTTTCACCGAGACGTGGCTGAACGACGACACGCATAATATAAAGCTGGCTGGCTTCTCCGTGCATCGGCAGGACAGAGCAGTTACGCCTGGTAAAATAAGGGGTGGGGGGTGTTTATCTGCTGGTCCGTGATGTCTAACATTAACAAAGTCTCGAGGTATTACTTGCCTGAGGTAGAATACCTCATGATAAGCTGTAGACCACACGATCTACCAAGAGTTCTCATCTATATTATTCGTAGCCATCTATTTACCAACACAAATCGATGCTGGCACTGAGACCGCACTCAACGAGCTGTATAAAGGCTATAAGCACACAAGAAAATGCTCATCCAGAAACGACACTCCTAGTGGCCGGGGACTTTAATGCAAACTTAAAATCCATTTTACCTAATTTCTACCAGCATGTCACATGTGCAACTAGAGAAAAACCAACTCTAGACCACCTTTAATCCACACACAAAAGGATACAAAGCTCACCCTCCATTTGGCAAATCTCGCCATAATTCTATCCTCCTGATTCCTGCTTACAAGCAAAAACTAAAGCAGGGAGTACCAGTGACGTGGATACTACGCTACAGGAATGTTTTGCTAGCACAGATATGTTCCGGGATTCATTCAATGGCATTGAGTATACCACCTCAGTAATCGACTTCATCAATAAGTGCATCAACGACGTTGTCCCCACAGGGACCGTATAAACATATATTACAGGCAACATCCGCATCGAGCTAAAGGCTAGAGCTGCCGCTTATATGAAATCCCACCATGCCCTCAGACGAACCGTCAATACAGGCCTAAAATTGAATCCTACTACACCGGCTCTGACGCTTGTCGGATGTGGAAAGGCTTAAACTATTACCGACTACAAAGAAACCCAGCCGCGAGCCTACCAGACGAGCGCAATACCTTCTATGCTTGCTTCAAGGCAAGCAACACTGAAGCATGCATGAGAGCACCAGCTGTTCCATACGACTGTGATCACACTCTCGGTAGCTGATGTGGGCAAGACCTTTAAACAGGTGAACATTCACAAAGCCGCGGGGCCAGATGGATTACCAGGATATGTACTCCGAGCATGCGCTGACCAACTGGCAAGTGTCTTCTCTGACATTTTTAACCTGTCCCTGGCCGAGTCTGTAATACCTACATGTTTCTCACAGACCACCACCCTGTTCCCAAGATAGCGAAGGTAACCTACCTAAATGATTACCGCTCTGTAGCACTCACGTTGGTAGCCATGAAGTGCTTTTGAAAGGCTGGTCATGGCTCACATCAATATCATCATGCCGGAAACCCTAGACCCACTCCAATTCGCATACCGCCGCAACATATCCACAGATGACGCAATCTCACTCCACACTGCTCTTTCCCACCTGGACAAAAGGAACACCTATGAGAATGCTGTTCATTGACTACAGCTCAAGACAAATGAGTTGATCGTGGACTATAGGAAAAGGAGGGCCAAACAGGCCCCCATTAAAATCGACGGGGCTGAAGTGGAGCGGGTTCGAGAGTTTCAAGTTCCACTGTGTCCACATCACCAACGAACTATCATGGTCCAAACACACCAAGACAGTTGTGGAAAGGGCACAACACACTTCCCCCTCAGGAGACTGAAAAGATTTGGCATGGGTCCCCAGATCCTCAATGTTCTACAGCTGCACCATCGAGAGCATCCTGACTGGCTGCATCACCGCCTGATACGGTCAGATGCCGAGCAGTTGCCATAAGGCGCTACAGAGAGTAGTGCGTACAGGCCAGTACATCACTGGGGCCAAGCTTCCTGACATCCAGGACCTATATACTAGGCGGTGTCAGAGGAAGGCCCAAAAAATTGTCAAAGACTCCAGTCACCCAAGTTGTAGACTGTTCTCTCTGCTACCGCACGGCAAGCAGTACCGGAGCGCCAAGTCCAGGACCAACAGGCTCCTTAACTTCATTGGGATAGGGGGCAGCATTGGGAAGTTTGGATGAAAAGCGTGCCCAGAGTAAATTGCCTGCTACTCAGGCCCAGAAACTAGGACATGCATATAATTGGTAGATTTGGATAGAAAACTCTCAAATTTCCAAAACTGTTAAAATGTCTGAGTATAACAGAACTCATATGGCAGGCGAAAACCTGAGAGAAATCCAACCAGAAAGTGGGAAATCTGTGGTTTTGTAGTTTTTTTTTAATGATTGCCGATCCAATATCTTGTGTCTGTGGGGTCGGATTGCACTTCTTAAGGCTTCCAGTAGATGCCAACAGTCTTTAGAAGTTGTTTCAGGCTTGTAATTGTGAAAGGGGATTGAATAAAAGCTGTTTCAACAAGTGGTCAAGCTGAAAGACATTTGTTTAGTCTCACGCATGAGCGCAACGCTCATTCTTTCCTTTCTTATGACAACAGAATTGTCCGGTTGGAATATTGAAGATTTATGATAACATCGTTTGACATGTTCTACAAACTTTAATGGAACATTTTTGACTTTGCCGGGGCTTTGTGCATTTGGATTACTGGACTAAACGCACTAACAAAAAGGTATTTGGACAGATTAACTTTATCGAACAAAACAAACATTTATTGTCTAACATGGAGACCTGGGAGTGCCATGAGATGAAGATCATCAAAGGTAAGTGATTTAATTTGAATGCTATTTCTGACTTGTGTGACACCTCTCCTTGGTTGGAAAATGATTGTATGGTTCTCTGTGGCTAGGTGCTGACCTAAGATAATCGCATGGTGTGCTTTCACCGTAAAGCCTTTTTGAAATCGGACACTGTGGCTGGATTAACAAGAAGTTCATCTTTTAAAATGGTGTAGAATACTTGTATGTTTGAGAAATGTTTATTTATATTTGTTTCGACTTTGGCGCCCTGCAATTTTACTGGCTGTGGGCGAGGTGGGACGCTCACGTCCCGAATGATGCCAGGGAGGTTAACAGCTTCTACCCCGAAGCCATAAGACTGCTGAACAATTAATCAAATGGTCACCAGGACTATTTAAATTGACATCAGCCCCTCCCTTTGTTTTTACACTGCTGCTACTCGCTGTTTATTAGCATTTATATGCATAGCCACATTAAATTATGCCGACTAACCTGTACCCCTGCTCATTGACTCGGTACCAGTACCCCCTGTATATTGCCTCGTTACTGGGATGTAATTTTCTTGTTACTTTTTGATTCGACTTTCATTTATTTACTAAATATTTTCTTCACCATTTCTTGAACTGCATTGTTGGTTAAGGGCTTGTAAGAATTTCACGGTTCGACGCATGTGACAAATAAAATGTTATTTGAAATAAACTGGTAAATCACCTCTGCCTGGCGCCCCAGGCAACACCGACCCAGGCTATCCTTACCTGCAGCTCCTTCAGTTTCCAATGAGTGGATCGTAGGCCAGAGACACCTCCACGCTTGCGGTGTCCAAGGCCCCCATGAAAGCTTTTCTTCCTGGCAATCCCCTGGAAGTACTGTTCCACGGCCTGCCGGTCCTGCCTCACTAGGCCCTCACAGCTGGCCTTATCCTGCTCCCCCAGCTCACACACCTTCAGGAAATAACACTTCAGGTAAACTATCCAGAAGACTACAAAACGTTTAATTGGTCAAATGCATTAAATCCATTATTACTGGTAAATCACCTCTGCCCGGCGGGGGTCTGAGAGCCTCGCCAGCAGGTGAGCGGGCGCCTGCCTCTCCCTGATAAAGGCTGCCTGCAGGTCATCGATGGGGTGTCCCTGGTGCTGGCCCACTGTTAGGCAGACGCCACAGATGAGCTGGCAGTCCTGGACACAGACGTTGAGGGGTTGTCGGTGGTGCGCAGGGCAGGAGGGGGCCTTGGGTGGCTGTCCTTCTGGAACTGACAAGTAAGGATGGGAATAAAATAAATGATATACCACTTCATTATACTGTACACTGTAAAGATAGCTTATGACCTCAAATAAAAACGTATTAAACAAATGGTTTCCTTCTCAATGATGGTGTGGAGGGAGACATTTTTGGGCAATGCGTCAACACCCGTTGGTGGTAGCTCTACCACACTGGCAGTTGGGGCACTTGAGTGGGAGCCGCAGCGGACGCCAGATGGAGTAGATGGCAGAGACTTGGAGTACGTTGTCCAGGCAGGGCAGGCCCCGAGGATCAGCGCTGAGGGAATAGCACACTGAACAGGTCCCCCTCTAGGTTATCCATGCTGAGGTGATGGCACAATGAGGCTCTGCGTACCTGGCTTGTTTCTTCCCTTGCAATTCAATGCATCGTTTAGCCGGTAATTGGAGAAGCAAACAACACTTGAGTATTCTAAATCAAGACAGAACTTCTAAGGTTTGTGTTGTCCTGACAGACTCCAACCTCACTTGGCTTGATATGTGTAAACTAATTGATGAGTGAGTGTTTGGTTCTTTACCATTCGGCCATCAGATTTTCCACCAATGCTCCTTATAGGACACATCACTGCACTCCTCTGTAAACTGGTTCTCTGTATACCTGTCGCAAGACCCACTGGTGATGCTTATTTATAAAAACCCTCTTAGGCCTCACTCAGCCCTCATCCTCCACATACAACACCCGTTCTGCCAGTCACATCCTGTTAAAGGTCCCCAAAGCACACGCATCCCTTGGTCACTCTTCATTTCGCTGCAGCTAGAACAAGCTACAAAAAAAAAACACTCAAACTGGACAGTTTATCTCTACATTAAGACTCAATTATGGACACTCTTACTGACAGTTGTGGCTGCTTCATGTGATGCATTGTCTCCACCTTGCCCTTTGTGCTGTTGTCTGTGCCCAATAATATTTGTACCATGTTTTGTGCTGCTTCCATGTCATGTGTTGCTGTCATGCTATTTTTAATACCCGCAGGCGGCCTTTTGGTAGGCCGTCATTGTAAATATTTTGTTCTTAACGGACTTGCCTAGTTAAATAAAATGTGGAGTCGCTTCATGACAATTTGCAAAGTTAAGTGGTTGGTACTTCTGTGGCCAACTAGCATATTAAAATGACTGTCAAACCCGTACCTCCAAACCTGAATAGCGGTGGATGATGACTTCACACCGGATGACTCCCACCTCACAGCTAGAAGCTATTTCAGTCTGACTGGATGATCTTCAGTTTCTGTCTCGGTCTAACCCATGTATCGGTTTGTAGGGCACTACAATTATTGGCACTTGCATATAATGAATAAGGCTGGTTGACTGAGATGAACAACACAGACCCACAATTAATTCAAATGGGGATGCAATATGCAATATACAGGGCTGCTTGGAGGTCCTGATTCTTACCACCAAGTGGAGGAAGTGTCCCTCCTTACAGAATTGACATGTTAATGTCCTACACATTTTCCCCATGGGGTGGAGAGAAAATGTAGCAATTTTATAACACATTTCATGAAATTCTACATGGTTTGCCATGGGGCAGTGATTTTTTAATTTTTATGTTGCAGTTTTAAAGCTAATTTCCTGCAATTCTATACATTTTGCCTTGACTGAGTGACTAAGTCAATGCAGGTCAGGGCCCCTGGGCGCCTGTGTGATATTCAGACAGGATTACTACAGGTTATGCCTTATACCAGCGCTGGTTAAAATGACTAAAGAGTTGTTTTCCTGGGACAGGTTTCACAGTCGGTTGGGCTGGTGTAGTGCAATTGCCTGAAATGTAACAGAACAAATAAATCTAGGAAACAGTAAAAGCTCCAGCTACCAGAGCTCAAGACTACTAGTACTGTATTACATTGATACTGTGGGGGTTTGAAGAGCCTACTCATTTTGCAGTTTGTTCAATTGGCACCTCAGGTTAGATTACACCGCTCACCTGATGCTGCCCAACACCTGAGTAACACTATTCTAGTTGAAATAATATCATGGCGGTCTGACCAGGTCTAGAATGATATTTCGCTTAAAGGTGTTGATTAATTTGGATTTATCACGAAATTTGGGCTACAGGTGTTAACTTCCTATTTGTGCGGCACTGTTGACAATAGACAGCGTGTAGCATAGTAGCCTATAACATGGACTTCGTTCACACTCCTAATATTTCTGGCATAAATAATATCTTAACAAAATAAAACAAGCATTGAGACACTTTAAAAACGCTGCCGGAAGTATTTGCTTTTGGAAGAAAACAGTGATGCCAGTATAGGCTGGAAAATGGCAAAAGAACGTTAGCTAAACTGGAACACTAGCGCGAGCCGATAGCAAATGAATGGAATCGAACGAACGCAGCGTCTGTTTTGACTGAAGTGACGCTTAGAATTCCATTTCGCCTAAATAGCAACAAATAATGTATACATTATTTTACCACTCCAATCTGTTCTTTGGACGAAACTGAAAAATTACTCGTGTAGAAAATCAACACCCGCACCTTGATGGTGCCAAGTGTGCTTATGTCTGCATATCGAGGTAGGGAAAAAAAATGTCAACTTTACTATTTCTGGTCGAGCGATCGATGACAGCAAGAGTACGCTGACAAACTTTAATTAGAAATAAATTATCCTGATTAAAAATGGTGTCCGACTTCAAAAAATCCCAAGCGAGATTTGGCAAAATAGACACATTTCCCTATAGTAAACAATGGGATCTCACAGTTGCACGAGGAAATGTGTTTACATTTGAACTACCAACGTGGGCAGGTCTCATTGCCAACAATAGCAAAGCAGACATTGTGACGTAGAACAATAAACTGGGAATAGAACGTTCCGAAGGCGAGTTGGTGTCACGGTGCTCAATAGAACTAATAGGAGCTGACATGGTTAAAAATGCCCTAAAATAAGGCAGGTTTTTTCGTGATTACTTCCAACTACGGCAAGCAGCTGAGACATATGGTGATATTATGAAACTGGCCTCCACCACGGATGCAAAGAACTAGTTCAGAAAAAAAGCATAGTTAAAAATGTAGTGTTTCCAGGGTACCAGTATATCTGCCTGACACAGCTGGTTATTTGGGCTGCATTTCAACGAGGTTACTGTGCATTTTTAATAAAACTCAAAATGGTTTCAAACTTAGATACTTTCAAAGTACAGTATGTAATTTTAAAACACTCACCGATGCCCGGACTTCGCGAATACGTGCGGAAAATACCGTTCCGTCCTCGGTTTGGTCCCTGACTATAGTATCTCAGTGCGCATGCGAATTACCCAATGGCTTGACGATCCTAATCTTGAGAAAACGTACACAAAAAAATGTAGAAATCAATCAATCCATCCGCCATCATTAACACAATGGAAAATCTATTTTATTTTTAATAGCATGAGCGACCGAGGAAAACTAATTGATACAATTTATGAGCAAGTGGCAAAATAATGCAGGCCTTAGGGATGGAGGTGTGAGCATTCGGGTCTGGGTAGATGAGATGTTTGTAGTAAAAATATATACACTAATGCTTAACTTCTTTCACCATAGCACTGCATTAAGGACGTTTATTTTTGACAAAGATATTGAAATGCTGATCCTCAATGAAATATCAAAAGCAACAACACAAAATGACAGACCATACCTGTAGGTTTCACTATTTATTTTCTTGAAGACAACCTAGCCTGTAGATCCAACTCAACAGGATAACCAACTTCTTCCATTCCATTTTTTTGAAACCACATCTTTGCTAACAAGGAATGCTGCTGCTGCTAAAAAATAAAAAAAAAACTATGTTCAACAGAAGGGGAAGATGGTGCACCTAAATGGTAAAGAGGGGGAAGGAGCAAGGGGTTGGGAGGTACTGCAAACTTGTTCATGAGTTTTAGATTAAGGAATAAGGCTCAACATGTATCATTGAGACACCTTGTCGAGGCTTGGGGGTCCGATCCCTGATACTTACCTTTCCCCAACTCAGGGGTGCCTCAATATCAGAGGCAGAACAATTATTGCCCCCCTTAAAAAAAATGTTTCTCATTCACTAAAATGGCTCAACATGAGTTGATCATTGCTACAACTGAATATAAAACAGATTGTGGTTGGATGATGCATATTGTTGGTGTTAGCAGGTATGATTGAGAGTCTAACCACACCTTTTGAACAACTTCAGGCCTCTCACTCTGCAGTACATGTGCAAAACTGTTCAGATTAATTTTCAAATCAGAAATTTAGGTCAGTAGGGGAGGGGGAGACATGTAACATTTAAAACAGCACAGTTTACAAAAAAAATTAAAATGACACTGTGTACACAGCCTAAAGAAACTAAAAAAAATGTTTTAATTAACTGTGCTATAGTTTAGTACATGCAAAGGTTATGAATCGATGTTACATAACTGCCATTTTTCATTCCCCCTTATGTTAAGTCAAAGCTCAAAGCTATGGCAACAATACTGCAAAGCAGTGATTTTTGCTTCAAGAGAAAGAAAACACATCAAATCATGCTAGGGGAGTATATAAGTCATTTGGTTGACAATAGTCATGTCAGAATTTCACAGCATCAAACCCATATCTGGTGCAAAGTTATGGTTATTGTGGGAAGGTGGAATATGATCCTTATCACCATAAGCAATGAAAGTAAAAGCAGGGGGAAAAAAAATAAAAAAATTGTACACTGGATGCAAAAAGAAAAGCCACCAAATGCATCTGAATACAATGCACCCACTGCTCCCCCTGCCAAAAGCATTGTCCAGTGTTAATTAATACTAACTCAACAATCAAAACCCTTATGATGATGGCTTTTTTTTTTTTTTTTTTTTTTTCCAAAGTTCTTCTTTTCAGGGATTTGTATCTGCCTCTTAAGGCAGAATTTCTTCTGGTATTTTCCTTCGTTTGCGCTTCTCGGTTTTGTTACTCTTATGTATTTTTTTCTCTCTGCATGCGTTCACATCCAGTCTTCTTGCACTCTCCAGACACGCACACACACCACTCGTCCATTCTCTCGCACAAGCGCAGCTGGACTCTGGCCCTGCCCACCTCCGCAGGGGGGGGGGGAGACGCCCCATCGAGGGCCTCTGGTTGGAGGAGATGAACCTGGCTCCTCAGCACTGAGTCCAGACATTCATACACAATGGGTCCATTCACACACGTCTGATGGCGTGGCCGATTTGGGGATGGGCGCACAGGTGGTGCCCCCTCCGGTCGGAGGACCGCAGAATTGTCATATGGTTCATCTTATGCTTGTTTTGTTGGTTTTCCTTTTGTGTTTTTGTGATTTGTTGCCTCAATTTCTTGATTTTGATGTATTTGGTTCTCCCCGGGCTGACACCGCATTTTTGTTGTCATTGTAGTAGTTTTCCGTTTTAGTCGACAGCTCCAATAACATGGAAGTTACTTGGCGTGTCTCAACGCATTCGATGTAGATGTTTGTTTTTTTGCAACATGTAGCCACTCACTCACTCGCACCCACTCGCCATCTCAAACTTCATTTGGGCTGGTTCCCCTGGAATGCCAAACGAAATCCACACATTTTCTCAGATAAGATGCAGCCACGGATCCCACGAGCCAAGCACAATGGATCTAATTTCTCTCACACTCTTTCGCTCTCTTTTTCTCCTAATTTGTTTTATGTTGAACAGAGTGCTGCATCGCGAACAAAACTCCAGACTCCCGAGATGCCTTCTAGAACTGGAACCCCTCTGTTGGCACGTTGGTGGAGGAATTGAAGCCGTACGTTCCCCCCTGGATCGCCTCCGGAACCAGGCTGGAGTCTTCGTCAATCTGAACATCAGACAATAAGTTAATCATCTATACCAATAAGACATTCCCCACAATGGAGTATGCAGTACCTTCCCCAACCAAGACATGATCATATCAGTGAACTGACTTACATCATCAGATGAGAAGAACTGATCAATAATTTCATACGCCAGTTTATAGATGTCTTCATTCTCATGATTCTGGAGCTGCTCCACCTTCTCCAGACCTGAGGGGCAGGAAAGAGAGATGGTTCAAGTCAAATCTACACATCCACTGAGATACAAACACTATACTTCAACATAATTGTTCCTACCTACTGTTTGTGTTTGAAAGGTAACTGTGGGCTGGGCACTCACCTCCACACTCCTCGATGAGGTTGGCGATGGTCTCGGCCTCGTCGTCGGCCATCTTGAGGATGTTGCTGAGTCCGTCCAGGACCACCTGCACCACCTGCGCATCCTTCACTGTCAGCAGGTTACAGAAGGGAGGGATCACCTGCTGCTGGATCAGGTACGCCACCTACAGGCCCGGAGGAGAAGGGTAAGCTTTAGGGTTTACAAAATACATTATTACAAAGTGGCCATTTGAGTGTATGTCTGGATGTCAGGTGACGTATGTGGTAAAGCAGGTAGGCCTCAGTTGAGCTCACCTGGTCCTTCCTCCCGCTAATTGTCAGGTTGCTGATGGCCCAGGCTGCTTCTTTCTGTGTTCCAAAGTCTCCCTGCAAAAACATTTGTATTAATTTGTCATTTTGTGTGACAGAAAGCACTGATGAAGTGATGAATGAAGCCGTGAAAGTGATGAAACAGACCTTGTCCAGAAGGTGGATGATCATGGGTACCAGGTTGGCGTCGATGACTGCCTGCACCTGCTGCTGGTTGCCTGCTGTGATGTTGGACAGGAACCACACTGCCTCCTGCAGGATGGGAGAACAGCAGTACTCAGTCTGACTACTCCTTTAAGTGTTGTGTGATAGAGCCAGGGCTTACAGAGACTGAATAAGCAGTCAGTGTGTGCATGTGTCAGGAGGACTGCAGACATGGTGATTAGTTCCCATGTGGAATTCTAAGGAGTGCGGACTGAGCTAGATCAGACTCCAGCTCAGAGCTGAGGGGTGCTGGAGGCCCCAATCATTGGCTCAGTCACTGAGGGAGGGACCTCTGAGTGACAGGCCTCAGATGCACTCCGATATCAGCAGAGACCTATGGGTCTTCAACGCCCACTATCCTCCACCCAGAAATACTACACACACACACACACACACACACACCTCATACTCTACCCACTATCCCAGACCACCCCAAAATCTACTTAAACTGCAATTTCCATCAGCCTCTCGATCCAGGTCTTCCATGATGTGAGTACCGAACTAATAGTTGTATCCCCATTCACCGTGATTCATATAGCATTCACACTAGCAGCATGTCTCTGATATCATCACGTCTAGCATGATCAGTCCCACTAACACACCTGCTATGCTGTGGCAAGGTAAAGCAGTGCGGAGTGGATGTTTTACGGTATGTGTTACCTTGTTGATCTTCTCCTTGGGGTGTGTGAGGAGAGAGGGGAAGTGTCCCAGGGCATCACAGTTGAGCACCACCTGGGTCTGTTCATCTGTTCCAGTCACTATGTTGCCCACCGCCCGCAGAGCAGCAGTCTAGAGAAACACACACACAATCAAAGTTTCACATAACAGTCAATACAAACAACTCCAAGCATCAATGAACATTCATGCAACTAACTATAGTAAGCAAACCAACCAATAAATGCAACCGCCACCCAAAGAATGACTTGAGTATGAATATCAGCACAGTAAGCACCAGACTGGGGATCAGGGCCAGGAGTAAGACCCATTCAAGTCCTGAGCAGTATCATCTAGGGCCAACTTACCTACTGCACCATAGTAACTGTCTTACACCCCCCACAGGCCAGACAGGAATCAGTCTCCAGTCAAAACACCGCAGCTCAGGACAAGAGCTCTTTTCCTAACACTTGCCCTTCCCCCCCAAACATAACTTTATCTTGCCACCACAGTGTACAGGTCTCCAAGTACTTGACCACCCCTAGCCACGACCGTCAAGTGTTTGCAGACCTGAAGGAAACTGATATGGATAAGTAATAGGATGCTCTACCCATCATTCTAATGAGCATAGAGAAGCCACCTCCATATTGCTTACACACCCATCTGATTCCATCACATCTGTAAAAACAGCTATGGTAGGGCAAAGGCTCAGTCCTTACAAAAGCAACCATTCCATTTGGTGTGCATCGGTCTTCCTGAGCCCCACTGAGTAGGATGAAGCTGCTCCTAGATGCTGATCTACAGACAGTTTTGTAGTTAATGATGGGATTTGGGGGGGCTAAGCTGATCCTAGATCTGTGGCCCACTAGCATCTGTGTCTCCGTACCTGGACTTTGACCTCCTGGTGGCTAAGCAGGGGCACCAGGTTGGGAACGATGCCCGAGTCGATGACCATCTGAATCTGCTCGTTGCCAGCGTCCGTCAGGTAGGACAGAGCCCACACTGTGTCCACCAGGATCTACAGGGGTCAAAGGTCCCAAAAACCAAATATTCACTCATTCATCAACACATGGATCATATACCAGTATCTGTTTGTGGCTATTAAATGGGGAGAATTTTTTTTTTTTTTTTTTAAATCAATATTATCAATGTCAATGTTTTACTATTCGGGTTGTCTCTTTCTGGATACCATCATGGAATCAGGAATACTCACATTAACATCAGTGTGGTGGATCAGCACACAGAGAGCTGGAAGAATCTGAGAGAAAAAAAAGGGAGAGAGCAAGATAGTCAATGAGGAAGATGCCAACAAAATGACAGGAATAGGATATTCCCACTATGGATGTGACAACTGGACAATTTTTAAAACAGCCCTGTGAATTCACAATGCGGCTGTGCTGCTGCCAGCAACGGTTTTCAGAGCATCCCCTTCAGATGGTTAGCATTGCACCTGTACTTCTCAGAAAGTTGGCCTTCACTTCTCATTTAACTTGTCAAAGTTGGAAGTTTACATACACCTTAGCCAAATACATTTAAACTCAGTTTCACAATTCCTGACATTTAATCCTAGTAAAAATGTCTTAGGTCAGTTAGGATCACCACTTAATTTTAAGAATGTGAAATGTCAGAATAATGGCAGAGGATGATTTATTTCAAACTTATATTTCTTTCATCACATTCCCAGTGGGTCAGAAGTTTACATACCTTCAATTAGTATTCGGTAGCATTGCCTTTAAATTGTTTAACTTGGGTCAAATGTTTTGGGTAGCCTTCCACAAGCTTCCCACAATAAGTTGGGTGAATTTTGGCCCATTCATCCTGACAGAGCTGGTGTAACAGAGTCAGGTTTGTAGGCCTCCTTGCTCACACATGCTTTTTCAGTTCTGCCCACAAATTTTCTATAGGATTGAGGTCAGGGCTTTGTGATGGCCACTCCAATACCTTGACTTTGTTGTCCTTAAACCATTTTCCCACAACTTTGGAAGTATGCTTGGGGTCAATGTCCATTTGGAAGACCCATTTGCGACCAAGCTTTAACTTCCTGACTGATGTCTTGAGATGTTGCTTCAATATATCCACATAATTTTCCATCCTCACTATGCCATCTATTTTGTGAAGTGCACCAGTCCCTCCTGCAGCAAAGCACTCCCACAACATGATGCCGCCACCCCCGTGCTTCACAGTTGGGGTGTGTGTTCTTCAGCTTGCAAGACTCACCCTTTCCCACCAAACATAACGATGGTCATTATGGATAAACAATTCTATTTTTGTTTCATCAGACCAGACGACAGTTCTCCAAAAAGTACGATCTTTGACCTCATGTGCAGTTGCAAACCGTAGTCTCGCTTTTTTTTATGGCAGTTTTGGAGCAGTGGCTTCTTCCTTGCTGAGCGGCCTTTCAGGTTATGTAGATATAGGACTCATTTTACTTTGGATATAGATACTTTTGTACCCGTTTCCTCCAGCATCTTCACAAGGTCCTTTGCTGTTGTTCTGGGATTGATTTGCACGTTAATCTCTAGGAGACACAACATGTCTCCTTCCTGAGCGGTATGACGGCTGCATGTTTCCATGGTGTTTATACTTGCGTACTATTGTTTGTACAGATGAACGTGGTACCTTCAGGCATTTGGAAATTGCTCCCAAGGATGAACCAGACTTGTGGAGGTCTACAACTTTTGGGCTGGTTTCTTTTGATTTTACCATGATGTCAAGCAAAGAGGCACTGAGTTTGAAGGTAGGTCTTGAAATATATCTATAGGTACACCTCCAATTGACTCAAATTATGTCAATTAGCCTATCAGAAGCTTCTAAAGCCATGTCAACTTAGTGTATGTAAACTTCTGACCCACTGGAATTGTGATACAGTGAATTGTAAGTGAAATAATCCGTCTGTAAACAATTGTTGGAAAAATTACTTGTCATGGATGTCCTATCCAACTTGCCAAAACTATAGTTTGTTAACAAGAAATTTGTGGAGTGGTTGAAAAACAAGTTTTAATGACTCCAACCTAAGTGTATGTAAACTTCCGACATCAACTGCTGTTGCTTGCCTTTCTCTGACATTTTCCCAACTGTTAACGATGACGACGTAGTGGTGGCGAGTCAACTCCAAAATAATTGATTCCAACTCCTTGCACGTTGACTCCCATTTCCGAGTGTCAAGATTAGATTACACTAGGAAATCGACTCCTAAGATTCAGTATTTTTGGAACGGCGGAGACTTAGTTCCTGTATTTCCGAGGACACAAACAAGAGCTAGCGAGGGATGGAAAGAAAGGGGAGGGGCACAGTTTAGGCAGGTCAGCCAACAGGCAGACAGTCAGAACCATGCACTAGGCCCATCTATCAGCAAGCTGTATCTCACAATGTTTGGGGCTTGCCATGTCTCGCAACTTCAGTAAAGCAGGGCCTATCATCACTGAATAGATTAGGATATTGAGATGGAACACTTCGCTCTCTGACAGCCACACACAGTATCTGCGTGGGTTCACTTCACGCCATTCACAGGGTGGTAGCTTGGGCACGAAAACAGTGGAGAAGTTGAGACTCAAGCTAAAATTGACCCACTCTGCTGTTTACTTTCTGCATCTACTTCATATCACAGAGTCTACCTTCAAATTACACAACTTAAATGTATTAACTTATATAGCGTGATTCAGTACATACAGAAATCTCAAACGGATTTAAAGCAACAACAAAACAAGCAATTTAAAAACAACATAATTAATCATCATGAGTTGATCGACGGACAAAAGACTGAAGGTTAAGGAAGTTCATGGTTTGAGTGAGGTCAGCGGAGGGAGGAGGTCAAAGGGGAGAGCCTTTATAGCCCATCATCTAGTTAGGCTATAACACTGAAAATAATGTTTTGTGATAACTGCACTGCGATTGTTTTCGGTTAAGGATCCCACGCCTTTTTTCTAAGGGGCTTATGGCAGTTTAGAGACATGGTCCAGTATTATTCAGCAGTGGCGCCTCTTCCACAGACATGCCTCTCTGAGCACTAAATCAGCCCTCATTTCCCCAGCTTAGGAGCACACCTGCTGGGTACCGACTAATCCTGCTCTCTCCTTCCCTCCATTCATCCCACTGACAACCAGCCAACTACTGATCAATTCCTCCATCTCTCACATGAGGGGAGAGTGACATTGGCAGGAAACAGGAACGTACAGCAGGAGCTAGGAGGACAGACAGATGGATACATATACCTCAGGGGCACACACACACTGTACACTACTGTAAATAATGCTCAGATTCAACAACATACTGACGACAGAGATTCAGAGACAAACAAACAGAGCCAGTAACTCCTGGACAGTGTCCTCAGGTAATTTTGCCAGGACAGACTGACCATAACTCAGGTGGCACACACACTCCCTCTCTTACCTCCTGGATGGTCTCCATGGGTGGCGGTGGGTCCTTGTGGCGGCAGAGGTTGACCATGACCCAGGTGACGTTACGGAGGAAGGTGATGGGGATAGAGGGGCTGATGAAGGACAGCAGGGGCTTCACCACACCAAGACTGATCACATAGTCCCTGCACTGGGGGCCGTCGCCTACGAACAGACACAGAACAGACGGTGTCACAAACACTCACCGATAATGCCTCGAGACAAACATCAGAGAATCCCTGAGCCAATCCTAAAAATCAGCTTCCATTGTTAGTGTCCCATAGTGAAGGATCCAGACTCACCTATGATGTTGCCCAGGGCCCAGACTGCCTGTTCACACACGTTCTGGTGAGGAGAGTGCAGCAGCCTAAGGAACAGTGGCACAGCATCTGCAGGAGAGGAAATACTCTCAATATTCAATAGCTAACTCAATCACCAAAGACCACAAATAATCTACTTCTCAGGGTAACATAACCAACAAATCCAAGACTTGGTAGGCATGACGATCGAAAATCCCACCTAGCCCCCAGAGAGTGCTGGCAGTGGTAGCGCTGAGGTTGAGAGCTGGTACTTACTGGACTGGACCACTGCCTGAGTCTGCTCTGAGGTTCCGGAGGCAATGTTGGTCAAAGCCCAGGCAGCTTCAAACTGTAGAGATGGACTGGAGGCAGGAGTAAGATGCGGTAGAAAGAAAAAAGGGTAGAGAGGAAGAGAGGGGAGGGACAAAGAGTGATGAAACAAGAAATGGAAAGGGTTGTTATGGTAATACAAGGGTTTTGACAATCCTCACATCTGATTCGGGAAAATCCTGACATTTGCACTTTCATCAGCATCTGAAAAGATCTGTTCTCAGTGCAGTGATGCTTAGCTTACATTCACTGCAGCAATGCTTAGGTCACAACCACTTGTGTTATGTAAGACAGAATATCTATAACAAAGTAAAGCCCTGCTTACTTGTCATCTCTGTCCAGACAGTGCACCAGGATGGGCAGAATGCCAGACTTGATCAAGTCATCTATGGGAGGGTTACGGTCACTAGACAACAGCTTCCTGCAGGGAGAAAAAGTTATTATTTCACACGTTTGCACTTACAATACTCAAAACACACTGAAACACAGACACAAAATAAAGGAATGTGAAATGCAGACATTGAGCTGTTGCGCAACACAGGTGCTATTGAGTACAGACACAACAATACAAATCACACAACGATTACACAAAACCGGTGACAATGACAGAGAACTAAGTCAGCATGCTCACCGGAAACCATGAAACAATTGCACAACATTCTAGAGATGGTTTTTGGAACCTGTGAATCACCATGGCAACCAGCAGAGCCGGGTATAGGAGGATAGAGTTCCTACCTTGCAGCCTGCACGGCACTCAGCTGAACTCCCTGGTTATCACTGGTGGCATTCTGCAACAACAGCACACAGGGGATCACATACATGGGAAGGAAATCAGTGTCTAAGACATTTTTCAAACATGGAAGTGAGATGCACTTACCTGTACTATTGCTTCAAGAGAGGTGTTTTGCTGCAAAATAAAAGTAGGTACTTGGTTAGGGAACAATTTTATTTTGCCAAACATGACCAGGGGTATTGTCATGCGTTTGTTTGCACTGTGGCCACACCTCAGGGTAATTAGTCAGGCCTTAAGAGGCAGTAAGTCAGAATCTATGGAGACACTAACCAGTCCCCGAGGAGCGTCAGTGGATAAAACTTTGTATGTCACAAATCGTTACAAAAAATGAATTTTAAAAAACCATTACAGTCGATATTCATCCTTTTTTTTTTTTACTGCAACGGCAAGAGGCCCCCTCCTATTTGTTTAGGACCGCATGTGGATATCTTTAGCTAACAGTTCAAGGAACTCAGTCTTAACATAGACATCAATCCCCATCAGTCATTACTTCAAGGAAGGACAGATAGATGCCTTTTCAAAGTATTTGAACAGAGCCACGTACCGATCTGAAGTCTCCGTCTGCATCAGAGTCCTCACAGATGTCCTCGTGGGGCACGTTTCTCCTCTTCAGAAGGTGCTCGTCCCTTTTGTTCTGCATAGAGCAGGGACAGACAGCAGTCTTAACATACATGTATCAGCATGGCAACAGGCTCAACTATTAAACAGGAATTTTAAACGGATACTTTGGGATGCTAGCAGATACCCATAGACTTCAGGTCATTGCGCTAACACTAGTTAGCATTTGGCTCGTAAAACTACCTTCAGACAGGAGACAGACATAAAAATGGTATCCACAAGTTCATCGGACTCTTGGGAAGCAGTTAAAGGGCCACAATGCCAAAATCCCGAAGTATCCCTTCAAACTCATCTTCGATAACCTGACTGAAATGCATTTGTATCTTGCCTGACAGATTAAAGGAAAGAAAGTGAATGATTACCTTGCGGAGTTCCACCACCACCTCCGTCCTCTGTCTCCTCATCGTCTATAGGGGAGGAAACGCATACATTAGTCCAAATATACACTTGTTTGTTTGTTAATTCTTCCAC
This sequence comes from Oncorhynchus tshawytscha, assembly GCF_018296145.1. Taxonomy (NCBI): domain Eukaryota; kingdom Metazoa; phylum Chordata; class Actinopteri; order Salmoniformes; family Salmonidae; genus Oncorhynchus; species Oncorhynchus tshawytscha. Next base: position 29,568,717 of record NC_056442.1, read on the forward strand.
AAACCAAGCCCAAAACATAAATCAGATGTTTATCCTCCCAATATGATGAGATGACGGCATCCGGTGTACTCATGCCTAGAGCTGTTCAGAGTCCGATTTCATTAGTTTCCATCCACAGCCATGGATGGCACAGTGATAGAAGCAGCCTGCCATACCAATGCCTGAAATCACCAGCTCACACTCACATTAGGACACTGACACAATTTACATAGACTAACTTCCTACAGATCTGAACTGCTCAGGTAGTTTTGTATGTTATGGTTCATGTTAATATTGGGTGGTAATACAAGGGACCATTTTCAAGCACCTGATTGACAGACATTACATTTTTTGACAAGGCCTCATTAAGTAATTTGCTGTCACCACATACGGGCCTTTGGTCATTTGTCATGATCGGATGAAGTTAAATTCTTCCTTTGGTCTAGAAGGGCACTACCCATTTCCTTCTTAGAAAATTCTTATATTCCCTCTCCATGGTGAAGTGGGAGACAGTTCAGCACTTTATCATGTCTTGGTGTGATTTAGCCTAGTCATGCACATTAGTTGTTATTCAAGCAATATGCTTGTTCCCACCGCAAACAATGCCTCTGCCGTTAACTAGTCATATTACTTCATTAAAAAGAGGCAGGCACTTCTTGTTAAACCGGATACAAAGACAACACGATTTCCTGACCATCTAGCTGAAACACAATAACACATAGGCCTAGCTAGTATGGGTGTTCCTCTATCATCTGTTTCCCTTGCCTATAATCATGTTGCTTCCACTAGTTTGAACTGAAAATGTTTCAAAGTTGAAGAAGCCTTGGGTGTTGGTGTGGCGCCCTCCTCCTCCAGACCATTACAGATGGGGTGCAAACTAGCTTTGGGATACATCAGGAGTCTGTATTGGTTGGACTCCCGGAGTGTAAAATAACCCTACCACAATATAGCCTGCTTCACACAAAAAAATACATTCCCCGTCAACAAATGCATGTGCATAATCTCTAGGAACTCTACATACCAGATGTAAAAGTGAAATGTGTCCCTCGCTATCAAATAAACATATGAATCCAACTTTTGTCTGAACAGCACCATATTACTGTTTAGTGAGACAGTGAGCTGACATTAGACCACACACACGACATCCTACCACATTACACAGCATGAATATTGTGCAGTTTGGTCAAAAGTTAGATTACGATTTTTATTTGATAGCGAGGGTAACATTTCACAATATATCTAATAAATAGAGTTCCTAGAGATTATACATATGCATTTGTTGACAGGAAACTGATTTTCTGTCGCCACCCACCAGAACGATTTACAACTAAGGGAGTCCAACCAATACACTGACTCCCGATGTTGTGTTCCAAAACTTGGGAAAAAACACTGGTTGGTATAATGTAACGCTAATGTTAAACTCCTCTACACTTGTTGCCTACCCATCTACCTCACAATGCTTATAACTTACGTTATGGGTGTGCCAAGGCCTGTAAAGGGGCCCTGACCAGCTAAATGCCGCCGTTGTTTTGAGATACTAGATATATTAGATACTAACCTAGCTACCGTCAACGGGTACTGGCTAACTAGATAGTGTAACGACCCTGGGTTTAAAGCGCGGATTTCGACTCTGCCGCTTGAGCATGCTTTTGGGGCACAGTCGATAGCGCGCTGGACTTCGGCTAGAAGGTCGAGGGATCGAGACCTGCTCCATTACAATAGTTAAAGATTTGTAGTTAAGGACGCTGCTAACGAGTATGAGGTAAACATTTACCATTACATTTGACACTTTGAACTTCATATTCGTAGTTTGCTCTATGACAAACTTAGTATTGTGGCTAACGTAGCTGACCAGCTAACGTTAGCTAGTATAGTTGAGGTTCTTACTGCGTAATTTTCTGAGGTCATTAGTTAGTTAGCCAAGTTGGCCAACGGTACCCCCTAGTTTCAACATTTTACTGGTTACTTTGCTATAACTAACGATGTATACCATCTGACATTTGCGTATAAATTAGTTAACTAGCAAAGTAGAACGTTAGTCGGGGAGGGGTGGTACTATAGCTGGCTAGCTAACGTTAACTAATCCAACCCACTGAGATGGCTGACTAGCGCCGAAAGGGATACGAATCTCGTTTAATGAAATTATCCCCCGAAAAGATGTGGTTAGGTATGTCAATTCCAAACCTCAACACCAAACTGGGAGGGCTCTCTGACACAGGTACCTAACTACATTTCAGATGACAGTCGAATAGCAAATCTAGCTATCCCGAACAGCGTGTTTGCTATCACGGCCTGTAGTTAGCTAGCTAGCTTAGATGAAACTGGAAGTCATTGCTAGTTTGGTTAGCATGGGACGATTAACGTGTTGATGGTTACTTTTTAGGTTCAGAAATTCGGATGGATTGACAGAAATTACTTGATTTGACGATCAGATAAGGCCTGGTTTGGTCTGGGTGCAAAGTTCCAGATCCTGAAAATTACAAACGACGTCACACAACGCAGCCCCAAGCCACAAAATAGCGCATATGAAAAGGGACCCCTCGACGGAATCAGATACTTTACCTCCAAATCGCGACCCTTGTTCTTGAAATTCTTGAGCCGCTGGTTGTCTAGTTTCTCGTTGTCAGCCATATTAGCAATTTTAGCTATGTTTTAACACCGTTAGAAATTAATTAGCTAGCAGCTACCCCTTTCAAGTTATTTTTTTTCTCAGGCCTTTCAGTTACCGGACTATTTTTTGCTGGTCTGTCCGCGGTGCATACTGGGAATGCCGGTGGTTGAGGCACAGCCTCGCTCTGGCGTGGAAGGGTGGGGAATTCCCCTTATTGCTCACTCATTGGTCTTGCGAAATAGGTTATCATTCTATTAAACCCTCACTAGGTTGCGCTGTGGTAGTTCAGACCACTACACTATATCTCCAATTATTATCATCAATAAATTCTACAAATAGTGGGAATGAAAGTTATTCTATAGTCTCATGATTGAGTAACGTTATGATCTGTCAATGAGTCCATTCTGGTCAAGCGTTAGGCCTAAATAGTTACAAGTCCTATACTGATATATAGATATAGACTTCTTCCTTGTCGGTGCCCATCAGTAATACATATCAAGTTATGTTTTAATGCCTTTTGGAGCCTGAAACTTTCAATAGTAATCACTATGGCAACAATCATAAATGTCGCTAGGCACCAACTGCCAATGTCAAATGTCAAAAGTGTTATTTAACTTCACAATCTTTTATAATTAGAATATTACACACAAGGACAACATACGATATACTAAATTACACTGCATATCTATATCAATTGATACATTAACGTTAACAATGTGAATGGACATTCAGAATAGGCTACAAGCACATAGCTAGTAACATTACAACAGTAAGTTAACGTTAGTCGTTAACGTTAGCTATGACTGTTATAATTGGCGAAAGTAAGATATAAATATATATACCATCAAATATGTTGTTTTCAACATAAAACAACTATGTTGTGATTATAGGGAGCTTCATAGTGTATAGGCCAACATACCTGCAGGTCCATTTGCTGAACACTTAATTCATATTTCCAGGGCAGTACCAAGTTGTCTAAAGTGCAAAGTTCTCCAGTTTTATCAAAATAATGATGTGTCCCACTTATGTAGATTCTAGAAGGGTGAACACGGAACTAAAACTAAATTGGATGTTACAGAGCCAATTGAACTGTATGGGACATACCATTATGGGAGCACTGTTTTGGGACATATTTATCATTCTAATCCACAGCTCCTACACACTATTTTGAGATCTCTCAATTAGTGTATTTGGTATAGGCCGACTACTACTTTTACTAAACTTGTCATTTCTAAACCACAGCGACTGAAATGACACTTAACAACGAGTTAAAGTTAGTTTCAGAGTGGGTGGCAAGAAATAAGTTAGCCCTAAATATTTCTAAAACTTAAAGCATTGTATTTGGGACAAAACGTTCACTAAACCCTAAACCTCAACTAAATCTTGTAATAAATCATGTGGAAATTGAACAAATTGGGATGACTAAACTGCTTGGAGTAACCCTGGATTGTAAACTGTCATGGTCAAAACATATTGATAAAACAGTAGCTAAGATGAGGAGAAGTATGTCCATAATAAAGCGCTGCTCTGCCTTCTTAACAACGCTGTCAACAAGGCAGGTCCTACAGGCCCTAGTTTTGTCTCACCTTGACTACTGTTCAGTCGTGTGGTCAGGTGCCACAAAGGAGGACTTAGGGAAATTGCAATTGGCTCAGAACAGGGCAGCACGGCTGGCCCTCAGAACAGGGCAGCACGGCTGGCCCTCAGAACAGGGCAGCACGGCTGGCCCTTGGATGTACACAGAGAGCTAATGTTAATCACATGCATGTCAATCTCTCCTGGCTCAAAGTGGAGGAGAGATTGACTTCATCACTTGTATTTATGAGAGGTATTGACATGTTGAATGCACTGAGATGTCTGTCTAAACTACTGGCACACAGCTTGGACACCCATTCATACCCCACAAGACATGCCACAAGAGGTCTCTTCACAGTCCTCAAGTCCAGAACAGACTATGGGAGGCGCACATTACTACATAGAGCCATGACTACATGCAACTCTATTCCACATCAAGTAACTGATCAAAGCAATAAAATTAGATTTAAAAAACAGATTAAAAAACACCTTATGGAACAGCGGGTACTGTGAAGCAACACAAAGTCAAGCACAGACACATGCATACACACACACACGATAACATACGCACTATACACACACATACACATGGATTTAGTACTGTAGATATGTGGTATCGGTGGAGTAGGGGCCTGAGGGCACACAGTGTGTTGTGAAACCTGTGAATGTATTGTCATGTTTTTAAAATGGTATAAACTGCCTTAATTTTGTTGGACCCCAGGAAGAGTAGCTGCTGCCATATAATTAAAAAATGACAAGAAAATGCAGAAATTCACACTTTTGAATAATCAGCAAACATGCAAAATACTAGCTTTCAGCGTGAGATACATTGTGATCTCAAGTTTGTTCTGGAGAGTCTTATTCCCATATTCAAGTATGAGTGGGTCAGAATGAACCAACACTGGGCATTCGGAATCTTAACCTACTCTGCTCAACATAATCCTGAAGAAGAATACAAAATAATCCAAGGGAGATTATTAACACCATCCACAGAGTTTTTTAGTCACTGGTCTTAGCTGCAGCCCAGTCCTTTTGTCTCGGTCATCATCGTTATGGCTTTGGGTTTCGGTTGTTTTAATGTGTTCTTTATATCCTCCCGAGTGTCGCAGAGTTCTATAAGGCACTGCAATTTAGCTCTAAAGGCGGCACTACAGACCCTGGTTCGATTCCAGGTTGTATCACAACCGGCCGTGATTGGGAGTCCCATAGAGTGGCGCACAATTGGCCCAGTGTCGTCCTGGTTAGGGTTTTCCCCGGGGTAGGCTGTCATTGTAAATAAGAATTTATTCTTAACTGACTTGCCTAATTAAATAAAGGTTAAATAAAAAAAAATATATTTATATCCGCCTCAGTCTGCTTTAGCGAAGTCTTCAACAGTTGGGCAACCCTTCTGAAGCCTTCCAGGCCCAAGCCAGTCCTCCCAGAGCACGGCTGGACAAACCAGTCCTTATTCCCACACCCTGCTCAGGTCCAATCTGTGGGTGATCTCCTGTGGGCTTGCTGAGGTCCTGCTAAATGGTCAGCACCACCAGAGGAATGCTCTTTAGACTCCCACTCCTCAGCACCTGTTGGGTGAAAAGATCAGTATACACATTATTATACCCAATAACTACATGGCCCAATATGACAAGAAAGAGAACTGGATATGACCTGTAATTTATTTACATTCATGCATCAGGATTTGGCTGAATTGTATAAAAAAGTTTTACTATGAATAAAAAAGTATTACCTGATGGAGCCCTTTGCCTCCTCCAGACGCCTGCGGTCCCAGCTGTCCACCACAAACACCAGGACCTCCGTGCCCAGGCAGTGGTGCTTCCGGTGGGACCTCATCCTCTGCTGGCCTACCACGTCCCACATGGCCAACCCCAGACCCCTTGCTTCCGTCTCCAGCATCTCTACTCGCTGTACTTGAGCGCGTAGAGCAGGGTGGACTTCCCCGAGCCGTCCAGGCCCAGCATCACAACCTGAGCCTGCTGAGCATGCTTAGACCCATGCAGTCCCATGCTCAACCCAAACACAGGCCCTGTTGTCTGGAGAAGAAGGCTGGCTTGTGTTATTGTTGCTGCCTCAGCTCTGTGCAGCAATGCCCTGCCCTGCCTGCAGTTACTTTGTGCTCTGCTCTGTAAGTTCTGGCTGTGATGAATCCCCTCTTATAAAGGCAAGGTGCAAATCTGAATGGCTTATGTACACAGAGGGTTGCAGCAAGACCTCGCCCCCCATTTTAGTAAGATGCCCAAGTCATTACGCAGCTTTCAGCTGGTGATGGTTCAGGTTAGAGTCTCTGTGTCTTCTGTTACTATTGCACCGCTGAGAGTCACCTGCTTCAGACCATCAAACTCAGCAGGAAGTCCTTTTTAGGGCGTAGGGGGAGTCTGTGTTCCTTCTTGAGTGACCTTCTCCTGGAAATGGCATCAGAGTGACAGTTTTAGACCAGTAGGTCATGGGTACTCATCTGGCCTGTATGGTTAATGGGTTACATCATACAGTTACAGTATCTTTGAAGCCACAACATGCCAGACCAGCACTCCGTCACAACAAAACCATTTAGCGAAGTTGGCTGAGGGTGTTGCTTTCAGGCAGCATAGTATGAGAACTTTCATAGCCCCCCATATAAATAGGCTGGTCTATTGTTCAAACATAAAAGTCATGATTAGGATCACCAGTAAAAATCATATAATAAATCATATATATTGTATATCATAGGCTAAGGCTACACCCATTTATCTACACTGAACAAAAATATGAACATGTAAAGTGTTGATCTCATGTTTCATGAGCTGAAATAAAAGTTTCAAGAAATGTTTAATACGCGCAAATAGCTTATTTCAGTCAAATGTTGGCACAAATGTGTTTACATCCCTGTTCGTGAGCATTTTATCCTTTGTCAAGATAATCCATCCACCTGACAAGTGTGGCATATCAAGAAGCTGATTAAATGGCATGATCATTACACAGGTGCACCTTGTGCTAGGAATAAAAGGCCACTCTAAAATGTGCAGTTTTGTCATAGATGAGTGTGCAATTGGCATGCTGACTGCAGGAATGTCTACCAGAGCTTTTGCCAGATAATTGAATGTCCATGTCTCTACCATAGGCCACCTCACAGTACATCCAACTGGCCCCAAGACCGCAGACCACATGTAACCACCCCAGCCCAGGACTTCCAGATCCGGCTTCTTCACCTGCGGGATCGTCAGAGGGGGGAATATTTCTGTCTGTAATAAAGCCCTTTAGTGGAGAAAAACTCACTCTGATTGGCTGGGCCTGGCTCCCCAGTGGGTGGGCCTATGCCCTCCCATTGCTGCACTCCTGCCAAGTCATGGAAAATCAATAGATTAGAGCCTAATTCATTTAAATTGACTGATTTGCTTATGAATTTAGCAAACTCTTGGAAATTGTTGTATGTTGCATTTATATTATTGTTCATTATACATAGTGCAGTTCAAAATGCTGAAAACAGGGCACATAAATTGTCAGATCAAAAAAATGTATTTTAACAGTTTAGATTTATAAAACAAATAATTACAAATGTATAAAATACATAAAGCCCATTATAAATCATTTAAAGTACACCTTAATGTAAAGTGTCACCTGGATTTACCCAGTCAACATCTACCACCATGTATCCCATTTACCGTACAAAATCCAATAAAACAATACCGTACAAAACAAGTGCTGGTGACAAACCAACAGGTGGCATGATCAGGCTTCTTTAGGCTACTCACCAGCACTATTAAGCATGGTCATTGAAATACTGTATTTGCAGATCTCTCAAAATCAACAGTTTTTTCTCCCATGAATGAAGACAAAAGACAATTATGATCATTAATCCTTTTATTGTTATTATCCATTTGATTTTCTTAAAATTCACAGATTTATTTTTTACAGTTTCTTAAATTCAACAAAAACAAATACAAAGTCCACAAACATTCTGTAACATACATTATTTTGGAAGAATGTACAACTGAAAAAGCACATAAAAACATACTAGTCTAGTACATACTGCTTTTGTTAATCTACCAAAGAGTTGGTGCATTGCTTTCTTCATTGCAGATGTGGAGGGGGAGGATAACATGGGAACAGCATGTACATTCATGTTACACTTCCTTGTCTCATGGAGACATCTGTGATGGTATTATATACGTGACATATGATATCTACATGCGATGTGAATGGCATGTCAAACGTTAAATTAGAAACCAAGGAGTTCGTTTTGGCAACAAATGAGGAAATGTGTATTTTAAAAAATAAGGCAACAAGTACATATTTCATTCAAAGGCTTCATATTACGTTGAGTCCGTCAGTTGACAGAAAAACTTAAGTTAACTGTACAATATGACAGGGTCTTTTTATTGTGTACTCTCCCACCCCAGAGAACCCTGATGTAGAGGGAGCATGAGACCATATAACTAAACCCAACTTCAGAAAGACAATCGGCTGCCAATGATAAGAATAAAAGACGTATAGACTATTCAAACAGTACAATGCCATCGCGCCTGTGAAAATGTATTTGTATACTTAATTCAAAAAGACTGACATCACAATAACAGCATGGCGCAAACATTTGTGCAACTTTTGTCAAAGTGCCACTCATTCCTAGATCAGGGTTAACTCTGGGATTAGAGTTATAGAAATGCATTCTGGGCAGAGGGTTATACACAGATTGTTGTTGACAGACAGGCATAAATGATATCATTAGTAGTTTGCATGAATGAGGAAAGGAATATTATATTTAGTACCAATGAACTTCAGAACTTCAAAATACAATTGCAATTATCAGTGCAGCCATTTGGGGAGGGGGGGTACTCAACTGCAGGTCAAAAATCAACATGGAGATCGGGAGCTGACTGGTTTTAAGGTCTATGGAGCCGACAAACAAGACGGAATGTTTAGAATGACAGAACATTAGAAATCAAGGGGGGGACAGTGAATCATCAAACTGAATGTGATTTCTATAAGACTCATTTGATATGATGCAAACACGCATGCAGCAGGATTAGGACTGCAGAGCATGTACGTATCTCCTAATGCCATTTAAATCCAATCAGTCACATTGTCTGTTTAATTGGCCCTCCCCAAAAATAGGCCATGCCAGACAAAACAGAAGAGAACACAGTTAAGTTTGCCAAGTCTTAGCTCTCTTTAAAACATAAACTATTTAGCCCCTCCGGCTAACCAAACAGGTGCCCAGTTACAGGTGCTCTGATGTATGTAAGCACCAATCAGATGAGACATCTGCTGATAAAGGTTCTCTCAGAGATGTACAAATTACTGCTTCGACTTCAAATGATGTCAATATCTCGGTGTACCTCTTATGCAAAACAGTGACTCAGTATAGGGCCTGGAGGATATGACTGCTTAAAAAAACTAAAAACATAAATGACACGTTATGTAGATTGAAGGGGGGGGAAAAAGTTACTGTCGGAGTGAGTGAATTTGTAAGTGTATGTTTTAGTGTTTGCATTATATGGTGGTGAATGGCTAATTTCTGTAAATATCTTCGATACAAACAGTTCTCGCTCCAAAAACTGCGGGCTTGTTTAGTCTTTTCTCTTAAACCTGTGCATATACATACAGTACATATATAATATAGATCTCTCGTTTGGATGCATCAGTAGGTCTACTGCTCTGTGGCCTTGCCACCGGCACCTTTAAACTTGACCACCATGACAGTTATGTTGTCTGGGCACCCACGGTAGAAAGACTGCAGGACGATGCTCTTGGCTCCAAAGTGGGGTTCGTCGAGACGCTCTTTGATGAAGCGTATGGCCTCCTCGTTGCTGAACGCATCCCACAGCCCGTCTGATGCCAGGATCATAAACTCTGGCTGCAGCTTATCTAGGTCAAAGGTCATGATGTCAGGGTCAGGGATGACCACATTCAGGTTCTTCAGAGGGTAGTCGCCCAGCGAGCGAGACATGGCCAGGATGCCCTGAACACGCCACGAACCGTTGAAACTGATGAAGCCACCTGGAGGGGGGAGGATGGGGAGAGAGAGGACAAGAGAGGAGAAACCGATGGCTTTTAGTTACAGTAGATGGGATAAAGAGATAAAATGCATTGTATTCCTAAGCCCATGAGCAGATCCATGAATCTTTATCAACAACAGTATCAAGCCTTTGAGGGTGAAAAAAAAAAATCTATGGATCAACGCACCAACCGTTTCTTCGGTTTAACATCTTTTCACTGACAGAATGGTTTCTATTGGACAGTTCACATACTGAAGTAAAGCAGAACAATAAACAGTACACACAGAGGTCTGCGCAACCCTGCCTGCATGTCTCTGTGTGTTTGTATTCTCTCCCACTGCCAGAGCACCAGATAATTACCCATGAAGAGGAATCAGAGTAACACACTGGATAAAAGGCTTTACTTGGAAGCCATACTCAACAGGAGGGAAACGGGGTTACCCTGAACTTGAACCCTGCATCATAATAGCTATATACATAGCCCTGTCATAATAATGACAGAGCAGATGTAGACAGTCATGGCAGTTGGTGTGAGCTTATGACCACTGACACAGTTATTTAAGTCAGTTATTGGAAACCGCTAGCCAACTAGCTACCCAGTCTGTGTGTAATTTGCTGTCATTACTTATTTGGAGCTCCACTACCCACAGCAACCTGAAGATGGTGAGCTATGGACAGCCATCAATAAGAGTAGTGTCCTACTTGATTTGTTACTCATCTGACTGAAGGCTAAATTAAATCAAAATCACATTCACATAAAGGAGAATATGAAAGTATAAAAATGATAATTACATCACAGCCCAATGGGCTCTGTAGACATTTTTGGGGCTTTCTTGGAGTGCATTCCATTCCTCACTCACTGGCTCCCCCGATCTCATATATACAGTGGGGCAAAAAAGTATTTAGTCAGCCACCAATTGTGCAAAGTTCTCCCACTTAAAAAGATGAGAGAGGCCTGTAATTTTCATCATAGGTACACTTCAACTATGACAGACAAAATGAGAAGAAAAAAAATCCAGAAAATCACATTGTAGGATTTTTAATGAATTTATTTGCAAATTATGGTGGAAAATAAGTATTTGGTCAATAACAAAATTTTATCTCAATACTTTGTTATATACCCTTTGTTGGCAATGACAGAGGTCAAACGTTTTCTGTAAGTCTTCACAAGGTTTTCACACACTGTTGCTGGTATTTTGGCCCATTCTTCCATGCAGATCTCCTCTAGAGCAGTGATATTTTGGGGCTGTTGCTGGGCAACACAGACTTTCAACTCCCTCCAAAGATTTTCTATGGGGTTGAGATCTGGAGACTGGCTAGGCCACTCCAGGACCTTGAAATGCTTCTTACGAAGCCACTCCTTCGTTGCCCGGGCGGTGTGTTTGGGATCATTGTCATGCTGAAAGACCCAGCCACGTTTCATCTTCAATATCCTTGCTGATGGAAGGAGGTTTTCACTCAAAATCTCACAATACATGGCCCCATTCATTCTTTCCTTTACACGGATCAGTCCTGGTCCCTTTGCAGAAAAACAGCCCCAAAGCATGATGTTTCCACCCCCATGCTTCACAGTAGGTATGGTGTTCTTTGGATGCAACTCAGCATTCTTTGTCCTCCAAACACGACGAGTTGAGTTTTTACCAAAATTATTTTGGTTTCATCTGACCATATGGCATTCTCCCAATCTTCTTCTGGATCATCCAAGTGCTCTCTAGCAAACTTCAGACGGGCCTGGACATGTACTGGCTTAAGCAGGGGGACATGTCTGGCACTGCAGGATTTGAGTCCCTGGCGGCGTAGTGTGTTACTGATGGTAGGCTTTGTTACTTTGGTCCCAGCTCTCTGCAAGTTAGACCGTTGGACTAGTAACTGGAAGGTTGCAAGTTCAAATCCCCGAGCTGACAAGGTACAAATCTGTCATTCTGCCCCTGAACAGGCAGTTAACCCACTGTTCCTAGGCCGTCATTGAAAATAAGAATTTGTTCTTAACTGACTTGCCTAGTTAAATAAAGGTAAAATAAATTCACTAGGTCCCCCCATGTGGTTCTGGGATTTTTGCTCACCATTCTTGTGATAATTTTGACCCCACGGGGTGAGATCTTGCATGAAGCCCCAGATCGAGGGAGATTATCAGTGGTCTTGTATGTCTTCCATTTCCTAATAATTGCTCCCACAGTTGATTTCTTCAAACCAAGCTGCTTACCTATTGCAGATTCAGTCTTCCCAGCCTGGTGCAGGTCTACAATTTTGTTTCTGGTGTCCTTTGACAGCTCTTTGGTCTTGACCATAGTGGAGTTTGGAGTGTGCCTGTTTGAGGTTGTGGACAGGTGTCTTTTATACTGATAACAAGTTCAAACAGGTGCCATTAATACAGGTAATGAGTGGAGGACAGAGGAGCCTCAAAGAAGAAGTTACAGGTCTGTGAGAGCCAGAAATCTTGCTTGTTTGTAGGTGACCAAATACTTATTGTCCACCATAATTTGCAAATAAATTCATTAAAAATCCTACAATGTGATTTTCTGGATTTTTTTTCTCATTTTGTCTGTCATAGTTGAAATGTACCTATGATGAAAATTACAGGCCTCTCATCTTTTTAAGTGGGAGAACTTGCACAATTGGTGGCTGACTAAATACTTTTTTGCCCCACTGTATATATAAAAAAATGTAACCTTTATTTAACTAGGCAAGTCAGTTTTGAACAAATTCTTATTTACAATGACGGCCTGGGAACAGTGGGTTAACTGCCTTGTTCAGGGGTAGAACGACAGAGTTTTTACCTTGTCAGCTCGGGGATTCATTCCACCAACCTTTCGATTACTGGCCCATCGCTCTAACCACTAGGCTACCTGTGGTTAGAGCTATAATGAAATCAAGGAAACATTAAGATAATAATCTGATATCAAGGTCGTGCGAATAGTCATGATACTGCTCCTGATTATAATTTTTTAAAATCTTAATTTGGCAGAGACTTGGTTTTTACACCTCAGTATAGCTACAATATAACAGCTGAACCAGGGATAGTTGTGTAGTTTCATCTATAATGTTTTAAGATCAGGGCTAGTGGTGGAGATAACTGATCCTAAACCAGTTATTAAGGCATGTTCTTTTGCTTACCAGCTTTCTTGATCCTCTTGCGTTCTTTGAGCTGGTAGGGCTTGTGATCATGTGACAGGGCGATGGCGTTGCCGTCTTTGTCACAGAGGACTCCGCGCGAGTCGCCAACGTTCGCCACCGTCAACTCTTTATCAGACAGCAGGGCCACCAGACATGTGGTACCTGAGAGAGGCAGGATAGAAGAGGAGAAAAATAATACTTCCATGTTGGTCTAGAATAGAACTTGAACATCCTATTGTCAAAGACTGCCAAAGACACACTATAACTTCTGGAACTTCTGGAACTTCCGGCGCCGACAGAGATGGCCGCCTCGCTTCGCGTTCCTAGGAAACTATGCAGTTTTTTGTTTTTTTACGTGTTATTTCTTACACTAGTACCCCAGGTCATCTTAGGTTTCTTTACATACAGCCGACAAGAACTACTGAATATAAGATCAGCGTCAACTCACCATCAGTACGACCAAGAATATGTTTTTCGCGATGCGGATCCTGAGTTCTGCCTTACAACCAGTGTAACCGAGTGGATCACATGCAGCGACCAAAAAAAAAAACGACTCAGAAAAAGAGGGAAACGAAGCGGTCTTCTGGTCAGACTCCGGAGACGGGCACATCGTGCACCACTCCCCAGCATTCTTCTTGCCAATGTCCAGTCTCTTGACAACAAGGTTGATGAAATCCGAGCAAGGGTAGCATTCCAGAGGGACATCAGAGACTGTAACGTTCTCTGCTTCACGGAAACATGGCTCACTGGAGAGACGCAATCCGAAGCGGTGCAGCCAGCGGGTTTCTCCACGCATCGCGCCGACAGAAACAAACATCTCTCTGGTAAGAAGACGGGCGGGGGCGTATGCCTTATGGCCAACGTGACATGGTGTGATGAAGGAAACATACAGGAACTCAAATCCTTCTGTTCACCTGATTTAGAATTCCTCACAATCAAATGTAGACCGCATTTCTACCAAGAGAATTCTCTTCGATTATAATCACAGCCGTATATATCCCCCAAGCAGACACATCGATGGCTCTGAACGAACTTTATTTAACTCTCTGCAAACTGGAAACGATTTATCCGGAGGCTGCATTCATTGTAGCTGGGGATTTTAACAAGGCTAATCTGAAAACAAGACTCCCTAAATTTTATCAGCATATTGATTGCGCAACCAGGGGTGGAAAGACCCTGGATCATTGTTACTCTAACTTCCGCGACGCATATAAGGCCCTGCCCCGCCCCCTTTCGGAAAAGCTGACCACGGCTCCATTTTGTTGATCCCTGCCTACAGACAGAAACTAAAACAAGAAGCTCCCACGCTGAGGTCTGTCCAACGCTGGTCCGACCAAGCTGACTCCACACTCCAAGACTGCTTCCATCACGTGGACTGGGAGATGTTTGATTGCGTCAGACAACAACATTGACGAATACGCTGATACGGTGTGCGAGTTCATTAGAACGTGCGTTGAAGATGTCGTTCCCATAGCAACGATTAAAACATTCCCTAACCAGAAACCGTGGATTGATGGCAGCATTCGTGTGAAACTGAAGGCACGAACCACTGCTTTTAATCAGGGCAAGGTGTCTGGTAACATGACTGAATACAAACAGTGCAGCTATTCCCTCCGCAAGGCTATCAAACAAGCTAAGCGCCAGTACAGAGACAAAGTAGAATCTCAATTCAACGGCTCAGACACAAGAGGTATGTGGCAGGGTCTACAGTCAATCACGGACTACAGGAAGAAACCCAGCCCAGTCTCGGACCAGGATGTCTTGCTCCCAGGCAGACTAAATAACTTTTTGCCCGCTTTGAGGACAATACAGTGCCACTGACACGGCCTGCAACGGAATCATGCGGTCTCTCCTTCACTGCAGCCGAAGTGAGTAAGACATTTAAACGTGTTAACCCTCGCAAGGCTGCAGGCCCAGACGGCATCCCCAGCCGCGCCCTCAGAGCATGCGCAGACCAGCTGGCCGGTGTGTTTACGGACATATTCAACCAATCCCTATACCAGTCTGCTGTTCCCACATGCTTCAAGAGGGCCACCATTGTTCCTGTTCCCAAGAAAGCTAAGGTAACTGAGCTAAACGACTACCGCCCGTAGCACTCACATCCGTCATCATGAAGTGCTTTGAGAGACTAGTCAAGGACCATATCACCTCCACCCTACCTGACACCCTTGACCCACTCCAATTTGCTTACCGCCCAAATAGGTCCACAGACGATGCAATCTCAACCACACTGCACACTGCCCTAACCCATCTGGACAAGAGGAATACCTATGTGAGAATGCTGTTCATCGACTACAGCTCGGCATTCAACACCATAGTACCCTCCAAGCTCGTCATCAAGCTCGAGACCCTGGGTCTCGACCCCGCCCTGTGCAACTGGGTACTGGACTTCCTGACGGGCCGCCCCCAGGTGGTGAGGGTAGGCAACAACATCTCCTCCCCGCTGATCCTCAACACTGGGGCCCCACAAGGGTGCGTTCTGAGCCCCCTCCTGTACTCCCTGTTCACCCACGACTGCATGGCCATGCACGCTCCAACTCAATCATCAAGTTTGCGGACGACACAACAGTGGTAGGCTTGATTACCAACAACGACGAGACGGCCTACAGGGAGGAGGTGAGGGCCCTCGGAGTGTGGTGTCAGGAAAATAACCTCACACTCAACGTCAACAAAACTAAGGAGATGATTGTGGACTTCAGGAAACAGCAGAGGGAACACCCCCCATCCACATCGATGGAACAGTAGTGGAGAGGGTAGCAAGTTTTAAGTTCCTCGGCATACACATCACAGACAAACTGAATTGGTCCACTCACACAGACAGCATCGTGAGGAAGGCGCAGCAGCGCCTCTTCAACCTCAGGAGGCTGAAGAAATTCGGCTTGTCACCAAAAGCACTCACAAACTTCTACAGATGCACAATCGAGAGCATCCTGGCGGGCTGTATCACCGCCTGGTATGGCAACTGCACCGCCCTCAACCGTAAGGCTCTCCAGAGGGTAGTGAGGTCTGCACAACGCATCACCGGGGGCAAACTACCTGCCCTCCAGGACACCTACACCACCCGATGCTACAGGAAGGCCATAAAGATCATCAAGGACATCAACCACCCGAGCCACTGCCTGTTCACCCCGCTGTCATCCAGAAGGCGAGGTCAGTACAGGTGCATCAAAGCTGGGACCGAGAGACTGAAAAACAGCTTCTATCTCAAGGCCATCAGACTGTTAAACAGCCACCACTAACATTGAGTGGCTACTGCCAACACACTGTCAATGACACTGACTCTACTCCAGCCACTTTAATCATGGGAATTGATGGGAAATTATGTAAATATATCACTAGCCACTTTAAACAATGCTACCTTATATAATGTTACTTACCCTACATTGTTCATCTCATATGCATACGTTGATACTGTACTCTATATCATCGACTGCATCCTTATGTAATACATGTATCACTAGCCACTTTAACTATGCCACTTGGTTTACATACTTATCTCATATGTATATACTGTACTCGATATCATCTACTGTATCTTGCCTATGCTGCTCTGTACCATCACTCATTCATATATCCTTATGTACATATTCTTTATCCCCTTACACTGTGTATAAGACAGTAGTTTTTTTTTTGGAATTGTTAGTTAGATTACTTGCTCGTTATTACTGCATTGTCGGAACTAGAAGCACAAGCATTTCGCTACACTCGCATTAACATCTGCTAACCATGTGTATGTGACAAATAAAATTTGATTTGATTTGATTTGATATAGCAGGGGCGTCAACCTCATTCCAACCAGGTGAGGGAAGTTCCTCTAATCAGTGACCTTAGTTCAACAAACAAAGTATAAGGGAGGAGCGAAAACCCACAGACACTCGGCCCTCCGTGGAATGAGTTTTACACGTGATCTACATAGGTTCTGCTTGTCCTCTTCTACTTGTCTTCTCCCTTTCCCTTCTTTGTTTGGTTTCCCAGTCTCTGGGCTGAGACTGAATCCCATTGTCTGAGATCCAAGGCCCTGCAGTGAGAACAGACCAGTCTGTTTGACCATCTGTCTGTTTGCACACCACACAACTCAGAACATAGGGGGGATGGGGACGTCTGATTGGACCACCCCAAGGAGGAGAGAGGCTTTGGGAATGGCAGAGAGAGTGAATGAGGGGAGGTCCATTTCATTGAATGAACTGAACCTGCCTTTAGTTTCCACCTCGCATGTCCATACTTATGATTGTGATATACTCTGCAGTTTGAGGGCTTAGTGAGGAAATTAAACAGGTCCAGCTCCCTGGTGATGTGTTTTTTCATTCACTTCAATCATTTCGAGGCAAAGATGCACAGAGCCGCCTGAAGCTGACCAAGAAATATAGTGGGAAGAGAGAAAAATGGGGTGAGATGCAGAGAGAGAAATGGTGAATAAAAGGGGAAGGAGAGCGAGAGTGAGGGGAAAATTAGATTACTTCTCAGCAGGACAGTGATTTTATTATTCCCACGTATAGCTTTGAGTGAGGTGAAAATGACAAAACAAACTGACACACACCTTGAAGAAACAAGGGAAGGTAGGAGACAAAAAGTTAGCTATTCTATCTTTTCATCTCTGTGTGTGCCTAATCCTCTCCTGCTCCGGTGTTCAGCTGGCACCTCTGTCCCATGCCGTCCAGCTAATTATTTTTATCAGGTTCCCGTGGTGATGGAGAAAATGGGCTGCACTGCCCTGCAAGCGCACCCTTCCCCAATTAGCTTCACGAGCCGCACAGACACACACCTACCCTTCTCCATTGAAACCATCATCCTAGCACAGACATAGCACTCTCTGATTAGCTAAACTTTACCCTGTGCACATCCACAACTCCAATTAAACCTAGCATATCTACACAGACTGACTTCTCCAAATTAGCCTAGCATACCTTCGCTAGTTCACTTCTTCAATTTGCCAAGGATACCTACACAGGTTGACTTCTCCAATTAGCCTAGCATATCTGCGCTAGTTCACGTCTTCAATTGACCTAACAAACCTAGGCTAGCTCGCTTCTTCAATTAGTTAGGCTCTACCATGTTCCGATCTCTTTTTGCTGAGCATTAGTTATGGCCTGGGCACGTCAACTTCTCCAAATAGTCTACTTTAGTGTGTGCGCATGACTATGTCCATGACATTGTCTACCCACTTAAAAATATATATATAATATGGCTTCCCCATACATCCTCTGAGGCTGCATTTATTGTAGCTGGGGATTTTAACAAGGCTAATCTGAAAACAAGGCTCCCTAAATTTTATCAGCATATCGAATACGCGACTGGTGCTGGGAAAATTCTGGATCATTGTTACTCTAACTTCCGCGACGCATACAAAGCCATCCCTCACCCTCCTTTCGGGCAAATCTGACCACGACTCCATGTTGTTGCTTCCAGCCTATAGACAGAAACTAAAAACAGGAAACGCCCGTGCTCAGATCTGTTCAACGCTGGTCCGACCAATCTGATTCCATCCTTCAAGATTGCTTCGATCACGTAGACTGGGATATGTTCCAGATTGCGTCGAACAACAACATTGATGTACACGCTGATTCAATACGAGTTTATTAGCAAGTGCATCGGTGATGTTGTACTAACAGCGACTATTAAAACCTTCCCCAACCAGAAACCGTGTATTGATGGCAGCATTCGCGCAAAACTGAAAGTGTGAACCACTGTTTTAAAATCAGGGCAAGGCAACCAGGAAACATGACCGAATATAAACAGTGTAGCTATTCCCTCCGCAAGGCAATCATTATAGAGTCAAAGTAGAGTCGCAGTTCAACGGCTCAGACACGAGAGGAATGTGGCAGGGTCTACAGATAAGCAGACAACAAAAAGAAAACCAGCCCCGTTGCGGACCCTGATGTCTTGCTCCAAGACAAACTAAACAACGTCTTCGCTCACTTTGAGGACAAAACAGTGCCACCGACACAGCCCGCTACCAAAACCTGCATACTCTCCTTCACCGCAGCCAACGTGAGTAAAACATTTAAACGTGTTAACCCTCGCAAGGCTGCCGGCCCAGACGGCATCCCTAGCCGCGTCCTCCTGAGCATGCTCAGACCAGCTGGCTGGTGTGTTGACGGACAAAATCAATCCCTATCCCAGTCTGCTGTTCCCACATGCTTCAAGAGGGCCACCATAGTTCCTGTTTCCAAGAAAGCTAAGGTAACTGAGCTAAACAACTATCACCCCGTAGCACTCACTTCCGTCATCATGAAGTGCTTTGCTCTCAAAGGCGATAGTCATTTGCTAATGCTTTGAAACACAAAAGCATTTTTTTCATTTTTTTTAATGTAGTGTAGCTTTACGGTAAGATTATCTTTGGGCTCAATCTTAATCCTTACTGTTGTCCAAACAAAGGAGGGAGTGAAATATGGGAGGATAAATGAACAGAATGGGTCTAGGAGGGACAGTTGTAACCTGTCTGGGAATCAACAGCTCATGAGGGACGGAGGGGTGGGAAAGAGGGAGGGACGGTGGGGTGGGAAAGAGGGAGGGATGTGCGAGAAGAAGGCAGATGGGACTGGATCAGTGGATGGGCTAGTTTAGTTTTTTCCACTAGACTTGGAGGTTGAAGCAGATCACACAATAGAGATTTATATCAGCAGCTGGGGTTGCTCCGGAGTGTAGGAGTTCAAAGGAAGGCGAGTGGTCCCGTGTAGCTCAGTTGGTAGAGCACGGCGCTTGCAATGCCAAGGTTGTGGGTTCGTTTCCCACGGGGGACCAGTATGAAAATGTATGCACTCACTACTGTAAGTTACTCTGGATAAGAGTGTTTGATAAATTACTAAAATGTAAACTAGTTTAACAGCGGTAGTGCCTTCGCTAAGTTGGCACGTACCAGGAGGAGTAACCTTGCCTGGGAGTACCTTCAAAAAAAGTCAACTGCTGCCCCCAGCCCGTGTTTTAACTTACGGTCTCAACACCGGTCCATTCTTCTTTTCCAATCAGGTTGTCACATGACCTCCGGAAGAATGTGACTGACAGCTTGAATGGCCCTTTTATACCAGCCACTCATTCAATTACACACTCATCTGAGTCATGTGAGGTTCTGTGCTGTGAATAAACTACTATAGTGTTCTGTACACTCTACAAGGAACACTCCATCGCTCTCTCCCACACGCACTCTCCACCTCATAATAAAGTTAACATGCAAGGAATTACACTGAACAAAAATATAAACGCAACATGTAAAGTGTTCTTCCCATGTTTCATGAGCTGAAATAAAAGATTACAGAAATGTTCCATACACACAAAAAGCTTTTCTCAAATAAATTAGTTTACATCCCTGTTAGTGAGCATTTCTCCTTTGCCGAGATAATCCATCCACCTGACAGGCGTGGCATATCAAGAAGCTAATTAAACAGCACAATCTGTTGCCAGAGAATTGAATGTTAATTTCTCTACCATAAACTGCCTCCGACGTCGCTTTAGAGAATATGGCAGTATGTCCAACAGGCCTCACAACCGAGGACCATGTGTATGTCATCGTGTGGGCGAGTGGTTTGTCAACATTGTGACAAACCCATGGTGGCGGTGGGGTTATGGTATGGGCAGGCATTAGCTACGGACAATGAACACAATCGCATTTTAGCAAATGTCAATTTGAATGCACAGAAATACTGGGATGATATCCTGAGGCCCAATGTGTGGCCCATTTGTTTTAAGGTATCTGTGACCAACAAATGCATATCTGTATTCCAAGTCATGTAAAAATCTTTGAAATTGTTGCATGTTGCGTTTAGATTTTTGTATATTTGCGTTTATATTTTTGTTATTTAAATATTCCGTAGACACCCTCCCTCTCAATCTCCTACTAGTTTGTTCTCTTCCTCTCTCTCGGACTCTCTCTTTCTCCACCTCCCACTCTGAACATTAAGGTAGAATGTCAGGATCAGGAATGCGTGGAGAGGCAGAGACGTTCCATGTGCTGCATTCCTGAAATCGCAGTGTGTGAAGCGAGTCTTTTACCGCCAGCTTATCATGAATATTTTAGCTCTCTTTTCTCTTCCCTACATTCTGAATAAACCATCAGTGCATCTGTGGTGACAACTTATCTCCCCCACGCTCTCTCCCTCAAGGCTTTCCCTCCCACTGCTCTTTGGTCCTGTGGGTGCTAGATGAGTGTGGGTGGAGGTGAAGATGGATGGAGCTCCATCTCTCACTCCTTCCCTCTCTAGGAGTTCAGGACTACACCCTTCTCCTTTCAGTATCACCTTCTGTCATCTCTTTATCATATCACTGTCTCATCCCTATTTTTGTCCCTTGGTTAACACCCTCTTCTCTCGCTTTCTCCCCCAACCTCACATCTTTTTCTCGCCTTTCCATACACTGGCCCTTTGTCGCTCTGTCCAGCCTTTTGTTCTCTTTTTGTCCTCTTTCCCTTTTATGTAACTCTATACCCTCTCACCCTATATACAGGGCCTTCAGAGATATTCACACCCCTTGACATTTTGTTGTGTTTCAGCCTGAATTTAAATTGATACATTTTCGATTTCTTTTGCCCCTGGCCTACACACACACACACACACACACACACACACACACACACACACACACACACACACACACACACACACACACACACACACACACACACACACACACACACACACACACACAATACCCCATAATGTCAATGTGGAATTATGTTTTTAGACATTTTTACAAATTATTATTTTTTTAAAGGAAAAGCTGAAATGTCTCAAATCAATAAGTATTCGACCCCTTTATGGTAAGTATATATAAGTTCAAGAATACAAATTTGTTTAATAAGTTGCATGGACTTTTTGAATGACTACTTCATCGCTGTACCCCACACATACAGATAATTGTAAGGTCCCTCAGTCAAGCAGTGAATTTTAAAACAGATTCAACCAAAGACCAGGGAGGCTTTCCAATTCTTAGCAAAGAAGGGCACATATTGGTAGATGGGTGTAAAACTGTTTTTTTTATAACAAAACATTGAATATCCCTTTGAGCACGGTGAAGTTATTAATTGCACTTTGGATGTTGTATCAATACACCCAGGCACTACAAACTCAGTTGCCGGTGAGGAAGGAAAACCACTCAGGGGTTTCACCATGAGGGCAATGGTGACTTTAAAACAGTTAAGAGTTGAATGGCTGTGATAGGAGAAAACTGAGGATGGCTCAACAACATTGTAGTTACTCTGCAATACTAACCTAAATAGTGAAAAGAAGGAAGCCTGTACAGAATAAAAATATTCCAAAACATGCATCCTGTTGGCAATAAGGCACTAAAGTAAAACTGCAAAAAATGTGGTAAAGCAATAAACATTGTATTCAAGAAAAAAAGTTGTTTTCGGCAAATCCAATACATGCACATTCCTGGGTACCACTCTCCATATTTTCAAGCATAGTGGTGGCTGCATCATGTTATGGGTATGCTTCTAATCGTTAAGAACTGGAGAGTTATTCAGGATATAAAATAAACAGAATAGAGCTTAGCACAAGCAAAATCTTAGAGGAAAACCTGGTTGTCTGCTTTCCACCAGACACTGGGAGATGAATTCACCTTTCAGCCGCACAATAACCTAAAACACAAGGCCATATCTACACTGGAGTTGCTTACCAAGAAGACAGTGAATGTTCCTGAGTGGCTGAGTTACAGTTGACTTAAATCTGCTTGAAAATCTAGGGCAAGACCTGAAAATAGTTGTCTAGCAATGATCAACAACCAATGACACAGCTTGAAGGATTTTTAAAGAATAAATGGGCAAATATTGCACAATCCAGGTGTAGAAAGCTCTTAGACTTACCTGGAAAGACTCTCAATGTGCTTCTACAATGTATTTAGTCAGGGTTGAGATATTTTCCCCATTTCATTTCTAATAAATTTGCAATAAAAGAAGAAACAACATGTTTTCACTTTGTCATTATGGGGTATTGTGTGTAGATGGGTGAGAAAACAACATCCATTTAATCCATTTTGAATTCAGGCTTTAACAAAATGTAGAATAAGTCAAGGGTATATGAATACTTTCTGAAGGCCCTGTATCTGTCAAGCCCGCCTGAGGAGAGGCAGCGTGGGCACCATCTCGCTCCCTCTTTTCTCTTTGGAATCAGAAGAGATAATTGCTACATGTCTGATGAAGATAAAGCTGTATTTTAATAGCTGAATAAGCAGCACGGCCGGAGCCTGAGCCCACTGTAAACGACCGTGAACAACTCAGAAACTCTATGCAAGACAAAATTTAGGGCTCCTACAAAAACAACAAGAGTAGGAATGGGCAACCCCTAAGGAATGGGATCCTTCCTTAGAAGAGAAACCCATGTCTGCACCTAGCCTACTCCACCCATGTACACAAAAACTAATGCATACACTTACGTGCACGCACGCACACATGCACAAATACACGCACAAACGCACACCCTTGAACCACAGCTATTTATACAGACTTCATTTCCACTAGCTCTCACTGTCAAACACCACAGCTATTTCAACAAACTCTCTGCCCTGTCCCCAAACATACCAGAGCCACCATTTGTGCATTTTTCCCAGCCTACGTGTTAGACAACACTATTTAAGCATGCAGAAATGAGTGCAATCAATCTAAAACAAAGAATTGCGGTCACTGTAGAACACGGATCTCAAGACTGACGAATCCAACTAAAAGTTAAGTCAACTCTACATATTCTAGCCTAGTCATTCTATTTCTGTGCGAAGTTTGTGTGAAATAATTAAAATAATTCCCTTGAATGGTTAAATTCAGGATTAAGGTATAAACTGTTGCTAGATTAGTGGCTAGGGGCAGCTGTCTGCCCACAGAGGTGTGGCTGTGACCTTTAACCCCTGGCTGCCCTGCCCTCTGACCTGCTTCGTTGTAGACGGCTGACAGCTTGTCCAACATGTCCCTGTCCAGAGCCAGGATCTGCTGCTCCAGAATAGAGGGATAGGACAGACCATCGCTGTGCTCCTTTTCATCCTTCTCTTTCTCCTTCTCTCGGTCGTAGCTCAGGAGCTGCTGACGCAACGCCTCAGACAGATGGGCCTTGGCGAAGTCAGCCGCCGCCTGGGAGGAAGAGGGAGGGGAGAGAGGGCTACAGTGAGCTGGCTATACTGAATTCAGAGTTAAGTATGGTGTAAACTGTAAGCCAAGTGATGTTCACAGCTCTGCCTCGCAGCATCAAACTTTTTGTGTGACTACAGTGCATGCGAGCACACACACACACACACACTTGGGGGAGAAGACAGAGGCTACAGTAGCGGTGACCTGGCTGTCCTTCGTTCCTTGCTGAAACCCAGATAAAGCAGGAGATAAAAAGCCAGAGATGAGGGGGAGAAACTACACCACTAGCCAAACTCGCTTCCCCTCCCTCCGCTGTGGAATACAGCTGAGCAAGAGAAACTCAACCCTCCCCTATCCATTTCAGCCAGATGATAACGGCACTGCACACCCTTTTACGGGCAAATATGCAACGCTTCCCGGCAAAAAGATTGGCTCGTTGCTCAACTCCTTTCCTGAAACATGGCCAGAGAGCGAGAGAGAGAGAGAGAGAGAATATTCAAGCCGAGCCAAAAGAGAAAGATGGCAGTGTAAGCTAATGAGGGTTTTTTGGCCTGTTATATTGCCTCGCCATGTTTCCATCCACTAGCCTTGTTTCAGCCATGTTGTGGCCTGGCTGATTATCAAGGGGCTTGGCGTCTGTATATGAGGTCAAGGGCCGCAGACAGTGCCTGAGCCTCATCATTCTGAAACTCGCTTCACTTTCTCTCCCTCACCATCTCTCTGTCTGACTCTCTCCCTCCCTCTGAATGTCCCTTGCTCTCAGTGTCTGACCCCTTCCCCTCTGTCTGCTGTTCCCACAACCCCTCAGTCCTCTGTGTTCTCTTTGGTGCAGAGGCCTCTGGGTAGAATAGCCGCCTAGGCCTCTTTCTCTGGCCTTTCTCGGAGCTGTATGGGGACGTATCTGATGCAGTCTCAGACATTCCTTCCCTCCTGTGGTTACCATAGTGACCGCAGGGATCATAAACAGAGGTCAGAGAGAGAAAGATAAGTCTTTCTGGAGGAACTACATGGGACAGTAATGACCACATGAATAGCTGCTTTGGAACATTGTTATTGTGACTTACGAGGCCTGTCTGGGTTGACAATGGCAATTCATCCTTTCAGACATCCCAAGAGCAGCTGTGAGTGTGTGTGTATATGAGTGAGTGAACACAGCCATTAAAGCTTGGATAAGCAAACAAACAAACAACACAGGGATATGTCTTAGTTATCCTGTTAAGTACCAGAGTGGATGATCAGACACCTGTTAAGAGCTCAGCCTCTGATCCCTGATCTACTCTTACCTGTCCTACTCCCACTGCACCCTCTGACCTGTCCTACTCCCACTGCCTGCACACTGATCAACACCACATGTAGTACACTACTTTAGACCTACTGGGATGTCAACGTGTCTACGATTACCCAGATATGATCAGACGCCTGAAAGGAGAAAGTGGGGTGGTGGGGAAACAGATGAAGGGGCAGCAGTCACGGTTTGGACAGACAGAGTGTGTGTGTGTGACTTATCTGGGCTGTGTTATTTGCTGTGTCCATTGATGGAGAGCAGAAGGGAGGTCTGTGGAGAGAGAAAAATAAAGGGATGACAGAAGTATGGAGAGAGGGACGATGGAGGGATGGAGAGAGGGATGACGGAAGTATGGAGAGAAGGACGACGGAGGGATGGAGAGAGGGATGACGGAGGGATGGAGAGAGGGATGACGGAGGGATGGAGAGAGGGATGACGGAGGGATGGAGAGGGATGACGGAGGGATGGAGAGAGGGATGATGGAAGGATGCTAAAGGAGTGTGTGTGAGAGAGCAGAGTGGTGTTATCTGCTGTGTGGGCACGCACGACTCCAGCAGCTGACAGTTCTGCTGCTGCAGGGACATCTTAATCATTACAGTGACTAACTAGTGTGCGTGCTGACTGGAGGGTTTCAATAGCCACAAACTACATCATTCTACCACACCGTGTGATGGCAGTCGGGTTTCAGGACTACGTATTCTCCAATTATGCTTAACAATCTTTAGTTCCTAATTTACTGCCTAAGTATTTAGTTCCTAACATTCTACATGTCTGTCAGTTAGAATGACATCACTCACCTTGAAAAGAAATGTATACCAAAAACTTGGAAGTCATTAATTAACACAATTGAAAAATTGAATGTTTAATTATTGAAATAGCAAGTTCGACCGAGAAAAATTGTACCAATCTGTTTAAGGCCATGTGGCAAACAATAATGCAGGCACTAGGGATGGGGGGGCATGCGGGACTGGGCAGAGGAGATGTTGTCGTTTGTGTGCGTATGTATATGTTTGTTTTTGAATGTCAAAAAATATATATATATTTTTTTTTAAAGACGCCGTGGACGGCAGTAGCAGAAGGCTCAACAGCCTAGCCTAATGAGCAAAATGACCATGTATTGGTGGACGGCAGTAGCAGAAGGCTCAACAGCCTAATGAGCAAAATGACCATGTATTGGTGGACGGCAGTAGCAGAAGGCTCAACAGCCTAATGAGCAAAATGACCATGTATTGGTGGACGGCAGTAGCAGAAGGCTCAACAGCCTAATGAGCAAAATGACCATGTATTGGTGGACGGCAGTAGCAGAAGGCTCAACAGCCTAATGAGCAAAATGACCATGTATTGGTGGCGGCAGTAGCAGAAGGCTCAACAGCCTAATGAGCAAAATGACCATGTATTGGTGGACGGCAGTAGCAGAAGGCTCAACAGCCTAATGAGCAAAATGACCATGTATTGGTGGACGGCAGTAGCAGAAGGCTCAACAGCCTAGCCTAATGAGCAAAATGACCATGTATTGGTGGACGGCAGTAGCAGAAGGCTCAACAGCCTAATGAGCAAAATGACCATGTATTGGTGGACGGCAGTAGCAGAAGGCAGTACCAAGGCAACAACAACGCAGCAGATCATAGGAGAGAGGCGTCTGTCAGCAAAGAGATGGAAAGGCAGCAAACATGCTCTCCTGATGAGACACACACATTTATCACCTCACACAGGGGAGTATATGCCCAGTGTTCTTCAGCTTTGTTCTACAAGGAGATCCCCCCTCCCTACACACATGAACACACACAGCTCCCCTTAAATATCCAAACACTGAAGACCCCCCCAAATGTACACTTTCCAAATCCCCTCTGCCCCCCATACCATCACCATATTCCTTGCCCAATCCAAATGCATAACCCATCCACACTCATCCAACGATAACAGACAGATCTCTTTACCATAGACATCCATCAGACAGTGAGGTTATTAGATCCAGGGAGAGCTATATACTGTACGTCTCTTCAGGCTGACTGAGGGAGGAAGGGAGAGGGGGACTGAACAGAATGACCGCAAGACAGAGGACTGAACAGCTTCTCTACTGCCAGGTTTAATGATGGATAAGGAAGAGGGAAAGTTATTTTTTCATAAGGAGGGGGGTGGGTCTGTCTGATTTGAACTGCGGTTTCTCCAACAGAGTGAGAAAGGGAGAGGGGGCAGTTAACTAGCATAACTGAAGAACATCATTAAAATACATCCTCCATTTGTGCAAAGAGAGGACGACAGAGCGGGAAGTAGAGGGAGCGAGAGTAGAGAGCGAGAGGAAGGCAGTGGATTAGCTTTGCTGAAGTACATAATTAAAAAATATTCTCTATTTGTACAGAGACGGTGAGCGAGATATTCAGATATCAGTAAGAGTCAAAGGCCTGGCTGACAATGAGGATAGAATGCTACAGAGGAAGAGTCTGTGGCCATCTTTGATTGAACACAGAGATGTGGGGGATACTCGTCTCAACTCACCTCTTCGCTACCCAGTGCCAATGTTGTCCAACATGAAGGAGTGGAACACAGAAAGGCAGCTGTACTTTGTTGTAAACTACTGTCAAACTTACAGTGCAAGGGGCCTCCCGGTTAAGGGTGCTGTACTGCAGCGCAAGCTGTGCCATCAGAGACTCTGGGTTCGCGCCCAGGCTCTGTCGTAACCGGCCGCGACCGGGAGGTCCGTGGGGCGACGCACAATTGGCCTAGCGTCGTCCCGGGTTAGGGAGGGCATGGCCGGTAGGGATGTCCTTGTCTCATTGCGCACCAGCGACTCTTGTGGCGGGCCGGGGGCAGTGTGCGCTAACCAAGGTTGCCAGGTGGACGGTGTTTCCTCCGACACATTGGTGCGGCTGGCTTCCGGGTTGGATGCGCGCTGTGTTAAGAAGCAGTGCGGCTTGGTTGGGTTGTGTATCGGAGGACGCATGACTTTCAACCTTCATCTCTCCCGAGCCCGTACGGGAGTTGTAGCGATGAGACAAGATAGTAGCTACTAAAAACAATTGGATACCACGAAATTGGGGAGAAAAAGGGGTAAAATAAAAATATATATTTTTTAAAACTTACAGAGCATTAGTAAAGTATTCAAACCCCTTCACTTTTTCCACATTTCGTTACAGCCTTATTCTAAAATGTATTTAAAAAATGGTCTTTCCCCCTCAATCAACACACAATACCCCATAACGACAATGCAAAAACCATTTAAAAATGTTTGCAAATGTATATCATATTTACATAAGTATTTAGACCCTTGACTCAGTACTTTGTTGAAGCATCTTTGGCAGCGATTACAGCCTCAAGACTTCTTGGGTATGACCCTACAAGCTTAGCACACTTGTAGTTGGGGAATTACTCCCATTCTTCTCTGCAAATCCTCTTACGATCGGTCAGGTTGGAGCGGGAGCATTGCTGCACAGCTCTTTTCAGGTCTCTCCAGAGATGTTAGATCGGGTTCAAGTCCAGGTTCTGGCTGGGCCACTCAAGGACATTCAGAGACTTGTCCCGAAGCCACTCCTGTGTTTTCTTGGCTGTGTGCTTTGGGTCATTGTCCTGTTGGAAGGTGAACCTTCGTCCCAGTCGGAGGTCCTGAGCACTCTGAGTATCCCCCCTCAGGTTTTCATCAAGAATCTCTCAGTGCTTTGCTCCGGTCATCTTTCCCTCAAGCCTGACTAGTCTCCCAGTCCCTGCCGCTGAAAAACACCCCCACAGCATGATGCTGCCACCACCATGCTTCACCGTAAGGATGGTGCCAGTTTTCCTCCAGACATAACATTTGGCATTCAGACCATAGAGTTCAATCTTGGTTTCATCAGACCAGAGAATTTTGTTTCCCCATGGTCTGAGAGTCCTTTTTGACAAACTCCAAGCAGGCTGTCATGTGCCTTTAACTGAATCAAAACAAATGTATTTTTATAGCCCTCCGTACATCAGCTGATATCACAAAGTGCTGTACAGAAAACCAGCCTAAAACCCCAAACAGCAAGCAATGCAGGTGTAGAAGCATGGTGGCTAGGAAAAACTCCCTAGAAAGGCCAAAACCTAGGAAGAAACCTAGAGAGGAACCAGGCTATGAGGAGTGGCCAGTCCTCTTCTGGCTGTGCGGGGTGGAGATTATAACAGAACATGGCCAAGATGTTCAAATGTTCATAAATGACCAGCATGGTCAAATAATTATAATCACAGGCAGAACAGTTGAAACTGTAGCAGCAGCACAGCCAGGTGGAATGGGGACAGCAAGGAGTCATCATGCCAGGTAGTCCCGAGGCATGGTCCTAGGGCTCAGGTCCTCCAAGAGAGAGAAAGAAAGAGAGAATTAGAGAGAGCATACTTAAATTCACACAGGACACCGGATAAGACAGGAGAAGTACTCCAGATATAACAAACTGACCCTAGCACCCTGACACATAAACTACTGCAGCATAAATACTGGAGGCTGAGACAGGAGGGGTCAGGAGACACTGTGGCCCCATCCAATGATACCCCCGGACAGGGCCAAACAGGAAGGATATAACCCCACCCACTTTGCCAAAGCACAGCCCCCACACCACTAGAGGGATATCTTCAACCACCAACTTACCATCCTGAGACAAGGCCGAGTATAGCCCACAAAGATCTCCGCCACGGCACAACCCAAGCGGGGGTGCCAACCCAGACAGGAAGATCACATCAGTGACTCAACCCACTCAAGTGACGCACCCCTCCTAGGGACGGCATGAAAGAGCACCAGTAAGCCAGTGACTCAGTCCCTGTAAATGGGTTAGAGGCAGAGAATCCCAGTGGAAAGAGGGGAACAGGCCAGGCAGAGACAGCAAGGGCTGTTCGTTGCTCCAGAGCCTTTCCGTTCACACTCCTGGGCCAGACTACACTCAATCATATGACCCACTGAAGAGAGGAGTCTTCAGTAAAGACTTAAAAGGTTGAGACCGAGTCTACCTCTCTCACAGGGGTCGGCAGACCATTCCATAAAAATGGAGCTCTATAGGAGAAAGCCCTGACTCCAGCTGTTTGCTTAGAAATTCTAGGGACAATTAGGAGGCCTGTGTCTTGTGACCGTAGCGTACGTGTAGGTATGTACGGCAGGACCAAATCAGAGAGATAGGTAGGAGCAAGCCCATGTAATGCTTTGTAGGTTAGCAGTAAAACCTTGAAATCTGCCCTTGCCTTGACAGGAAGCCAGTGTAGGGAGGCTTGCACTGGAGTAATATGATCACATTTTTTGGTTCTAGTCAGGATTCTAGGAGCCGTATTTAGCACTAACTGAAGTTTATTTAGTGCTTTGTCTGGGTAGCTGGAAGGTAGAGCATTGCAGTAGTCTAACCTAGAAGTAACAAAAGCATGGATTAATTTTTCTGCATAATTTTTGGACAGAAAGTTTCTGATTTTGGCAATGTTACGTAGATGGAAAAAAGCTGTCATTGAAACAGTCTTGATATGTTCGTCAAAAGAGAGATCGGGGTCCAGAGTAACGTTGAGGTCCTTCAGTTTTATTTGTGACGACTGTACAACCATTAAGATTAATTATCAGATTCAACAGAAGATCTCTTTGTTTCTTGGGACCTCTCTGTTTTGTCCGAGTTTAAAAGTAGACCATTTGCAGCCATCCACTTCCTTATGTCTGAAACACAGGCTTCTAGCGAGGGCAATTTTGGGGCTTCACCATGTTTCATTGAAATATACAGCTGTGTGTCATCCGCATAGCAGTGAAAGCAAACATTATGTTTTCGAATGACATCCCCAAGAGGTAAAATATATAGTGAAAACAGTAGTGGTCCTAAAACAGAACCTTGAGGAACACCGAAATGTACAGTTGATTTGTCAGAGGACAAGCCATTCACAGAGACAAACTGATATATTTCCGACAGATAAGATCTAAACCAGGCCAGAACTTGTCCGTGTAGACCAATGGGTTTCCAATCTCTCCAAAAGAATGTGGTGATCGATGGTATCAAAAGCAGCACTAAGGTCTAGGAGCACAAGGACAGACGCAAAGCTTCAGTCTGATGCCATTAAAAAGGTAATTTACCACCTTCACAAGTGCAGTCTCAGTGCTATGATGGGGTCTAAAACCAGACTGAAGCATTTCGTATACATTGTTTGCCTTCAGGAAGGCAGTGAGTGCTGCGCAACAGCCTTTTCTAACATTTTTGAGAGGAATGGAAGATTCGATATAGGCCGATAGTTTTTTATATTTTCTGGGTCAAGGTTTGGCTTTTTCAAGAGAGGCTTTATTACTGCCACTTTCAGTGAGTTTGGTACACATCCGGTGGATAGAGAGCCGTTTATTATGTTCAACATAGGAGGGCCAAGCACAGGAAGCAGCACTTTCAGTAGTTTAGTTGGAATAGGGTCCAGTATGCAGCTTGAAGGTTTAGAGGCCATGATTATTTTCATCATTGTATCAAGAGATATAGTACTAAAACACTTGAGTGTCCCTCTTGATCCTAGGTCCTGGTAGAGTTGTGCAGACTCAGGACAACTGAGCTTTGAAGGAATACGCAGATTTAAAGAGGAGTGGCTTCCATCTCGCTACTCTACCACAAAGGCCTGCAGAGATGGTTGTCCTTCTGTGAGGTTCTTCCATCTCAACAAAGGAACTCTGGAGCTCTGTCAGAGTGACCATTGGGCTCTTGGTCACCTCCACGACCCAGGTCCTTCACAGATTGCTCAGTTTGGCCAGCTCTAAACTTCTTCCATTTAGGAATGATGGAGGCCACTGTGTTCTTGGGTACCTTCAATTCAGCAGACATTTTTGGTACCCTTCCCCAGATCTGTGCTTCAACATAATTGTTCTACCTCAT
Source organism: Oncorhynchus tshawytscha (assembly GCF_018296145.1). Lineage (NCBI taxonomy): Eukaryota > Metazoa > Chordata > Actinopteri > Salmoniformes > Salmonidae > Oncorhynchus > Oncorhynchus tshawytscha. The sequence continues at coordinate 29,601,112 of NC_056442.1, forward strand.
GGCATGGTTTTTGCTCTGACATGTACGGTCAACTCTGGGACATTATATAGACAGGCGTGTGCCTTTCCAAATCATGTCCAATTGAATTTACCACGGGTGGACTCCAATCAAGTTGTAGAAATGTTGATGATCAACAGAAACAGGATGCACCTGAGCTCAATATCAAGTCTAGCAAAGGGTCTGAATACTTATGTAAATAAGGTATACTTTTTTTTTTATTTAAGAAATTTGCAAACATTTCTAAAAACCTGTTTTCATTTTGTCATTATGGGATATTGTGTGTAGATTGATGAGGAAAAACATTTTATTTAATCCATTTTATAATAAGGATGTAATGTAACAAAATGTGGAAAAGGGGAAGGGGTCTGAATACTGTCCGAATGCACTGCAACATAGCAAAACAAGTGATTAAGATTTAGTTTCATTTCTAATCTTGAATCATCCATTTTGGATGGAAACATTTATGGCCTCCTTCACTCACGCCGCCAAACCTACCCTAGTAAAACTGACTATCCTACCGATCCTCGACTTCGGCAATGTCATCTACAAAATAGCTTCCAATACTCTACTCAGCAAATTGGATGCAGTCTATCACCAAAGCCCCTTATACCACCCACCACTGCAACCTGTACACTCTAGTTGGCTGGCCCTCGCTACATATTCATCGCCAGACCCATTGGCTCCAGGTCATCTATAAGTCTATGCTAGGTAAAGCTCCGCCTTATCTCAGCTCACAAGAATCAACACGTACCCGAGGCACGCGCTCCAGCAGGTATATCTCACTGGTCACCCCCAAAGCCAACACCTCATTTGGCCGCCTTCCCTTCCAGTTCTCCGCTGCCAGTGACTGGAACGAATTGCAAAATTGTTGAAGCTGGAGACTTATATTTCCCTCACTAACTTTAAACATCAGCTATCTGAGCAGCTAATCAATCGTTGCAGCTGTATATAGTCCATCTGTAAATTACCCACCCAATCTACCTACCTCATCCCCATACTGTTTTTATTTACTTTCTGCTCTTTTGCACATCAGTATCTCTACTTGCACATCATCATCTGCTCATTTATCACTCGTGTTAATCTGCTAAATTGTAATTATTCGCTCCTATGGACGATTTATTGCCTTCCTCCTCACACCATTTGCACACACTGTTTATAGACTATTTTTTCCCACTGTGTTATTGACTGTACGCTTGTTTATTCCATGTGTAACTCTGTGTTGTTGTTTGTGTCGCACTGCTTTGCTTCGTCTTGGCCAGGTCACAGTTGTAAATGAGAACTTGTTCTCAACTAACCTACCTGGTTAAATAAAAGGTGAAATAAATCAATCATTTAAAAAATGTCTGGAAAAGCCATGATGTTTAACCTCAACAGGCCCATGTTTACCACCACTCCTCCTGTATATGTACCTGGCTCCATGACAATGTACTGCAACTCTATAGGTTAGTTTGCTGCAGAGGTGTAGCGTACTGTAACTATATCCTTACAGTGACATTGCAGAGGTCTGTCCTTAGCAGTGGAGAGTGCTAGCCTAGCGGTGAAAGCCAATTTAATTCAGCTAGCATCATGTGTCAAAACTGCGTCAAGTACAGGTTTTAAGTGGGAGTGCATATGTGAGAAAGAGGGGGTCATTGTACCAAAAATAGAAACCATTCAAACCCAACATCCGTGGCAATGTAATAAGTGCCCTACACTCCCCCCCCGAACCTTTAGAACTGCATAAACCACACTCATGAGTTTACTGGTCTCTCTCTCTCTCTCTGCTACAGTTTCAGAGGAATATAAAAAGTGCATTGTCTGTATATTTCCCAACATATCGTCAAAGCAAACCGCTGCTGTTTGATGTTTTAATAAGAGTGAAACTGTTCTGTTGATTTCTGTCCCTGTTCACCCTAACACTGCAAGCACCCCAGTGCAGACAGACTGACGGACGACAGACAAGCCAGAGACTGAACCCTAACCACAACAGTCAGGGCGGTCATGGTTCAGTGCTTAGCCAATAAACCACAGTAGGTGCAGGTCTATAGTCAATCCCAGCTCCAGTGTTACTGGAAGTCATTAGGTGTTGTTCAGCTGGCTGTGTCTGACCTTCTGGGAATAACTCTCCTCATCCTGGGTCTTTGATCCAGACCAACCGTTGAGGGATCCAGGGAACGAGGCTTCAGTCCTGGAATGCTTCTACAGTACTACGACTAGACCCATCTGTCAGTAGGACCTGGGGATTACCATCAACCCCTGATCTCTCCTTTATGCCTACCAACACCAATGTGTGTCCTCTGTGTGCGTGTGTCCTCTGCCTGTCAAAGTTTTGGTCCAAACTGAAACACACCCCTTTAATGTTTACATTCAGTTGCCGTTCGTGATGTGGAAATGAGGTGGAATGCCCCTTTAATATAAGAGTGAAGTGGGAAAGGAGGCGAGGGAGGAGAAGAGTGGGAGTAGAGATCTGAGGAGGGTGTAGGGGTGAAAGGAAGGAAAGGTGATGGGCAGAGAGAGCTTGAGGGGGGGTCTGAGTGAGGAGAGAGCTGTAGATGAGGACAGAAGGGAGCTCTATTCATGACTGGGAGCACTCCTGGCAGATGCTGATAAGGCGCACACACACACCATTCCACCGGCAAATCAGATTCAAATGTAATATTCATATTTCAGAAAAGGAGGACTGAGGCTGTGGCAGCCTACACTGGGCTCTGTGACAGAGTGGACTGGGGGCGTGAAATGCTGTAAATTCAAAGTGAATGGAGGTTTGAGATCTAAAACGCTGGGCTGTGAAAGTGGAGAGGTGACTAACAACATTAACGGAGGAAGCTTACTGAATGAAGCCCACAGACGGATGGATCTTCCTCTTATGAGTGGTGTGTGTGGTGAAGTAAAGCCCCAGTATGGACTGTTGACATTTGGCGAGGTGTGAAGACTGTGTTGACATGAACAAACGTCATCAGAGCAACCCTTTCAATTGGCTGTTCTTTCCGACCTTGCCAGCTGTGACATTCCAGGTCCCTTCGGCACAATCAAGCTCTTTGACATGCAAAAGCCCGCCCCCCCAGGGGTCAGTGGCACAGATGGTTGGCTCTTTTGAATGCCAATAAACAGTCAAGGTGACCATCCACCTTTAAAATCATGACATTCAGGAGAGTCAACTTCTAAACCGACACACGTCCCTCCTTCCTCATAAAGAGATGGGCATTATGACAGCAACGCACACCCTGCTTACTCATAAGGATGGGAAAATAGTGATTCACATTCAGTGAAAGGAAGGAGACATCTGTCAGTTTGACCCCATCCATCTACACACACACACACACACACACACACACACACACACACACACACAACCTCTTTACCCATAAAGTGATAGGAATTATGAAAGCAACACATGCACAAGCATGCGTGCGCAGTCATACACACCTTCGGAATGATCAGTGTGTGTCCCTGTGAGGACAGAGGACACCATTACAGAAGGTGAGGCACATTAAACAAACGAGACAACAGGAGGAAATGGTCTTTGTAGACTATTTCAATTAGGATTAAGGCTTGAGAAACAGAAGACTCACTGAAGAATGCTAAAATACATGCATACTGCTGAAGCATGCAATGAATTCAAGGTCTGTCATGCTTTCCAGTGTGTGTGTGTGTGAGTGTGTTAAAGATTGTAATGCACAGAGATGTGCTGATATACAGACATTACAGCAAGGATGTAAGCAAGATTTACTCCCATCTCTCAAAGTCACATACACACAGCTGCCAAAATGCTAAGACTTGCACCTTTTTACAGAATGCCTTTCGTTAGGTATTGCAGGCCTGTAATTTCTGTGATCTATATGGTGTTGGTACTGCAGTGTGTGTGTGTGTGTGTGTGTAATAACACAGACACACAGGCGTTAAGGGAACAGGTAAAACCAGCCATTACTCTCACATGGGCGCTTCCCACCTCGGCGCTATGGCTCTGGGGCCAGTAATTAGACTCCTATTGACAAATCAACACTGGCCATAAAAACACTTTAGCTGTGGACCCTGCTGAGGAGGAGAGCGAGGGAGGGGACAACCTCACCATGAAACAGAGAGATGGACAGGAAGAAAGAAGTGACAGGTAGAGAGGGGTTGAGAAAGACAGAGGAGGATAGAGAGAATAGAGGTTAGAGAGTAAGGGTGAGAGAGAGAGAAGAGAGAACGGGGTGGAGCCTGAGACAACGAGAGACAGAATGTGAACTTGATGCTTACACACACACACACACACACACACACACACACACACACACACACACACACACACACACACACACAGTTATTGTAGGAAGCAGATTGAACTTGTGCACAAACAGCCATTTTTCTAAATGAACAGAAAGATAATTGTGAGTATTTCCTTTTAGAACACAGCCGGGAGCACTGAGATCTGTATCTCACCCAACAAACGTCCTTGGGCTGAGAACAACACTGTTCAATATCTCCTAACAGAGCAGTGAACTACTAGGCTTACCAGTCATCTTGATACCATCCTGCCATTACCACTCACAGCCATTCTTGTACTCTGCTCCATCTCCCCCCCACACACACAGAGCTCCGTGAAAAACCTGCTTACTCAATAAACCCCCAGCTTCTGTCCCTGTCTGCCCCCTAAAGATAATACCTGGCCTATAAAACAGGTAGAGAGAGGTATAACAGGAGAGTGACACAGACCGACAGAGAGAGCGAGAGGTTTGCGACAGAATAGATGAGTGAGAAGTTCAAAGTTTCCTCTCCACAGGCCTGACCTGAGACCTCCGTTATACATTCACTTGTCCTCTCGCCCCTTATCTGATCCCCAGTCTATTTTCATACACACCTCTGTGGCAGGTTTGTGTGTGTGCGCGCATGATGTGAGTGTGTGTGAGAATGCTGACATTTATTTTCCTCTACTCCCCTTCAGGCTCTCTGTGCTCAATATTTAAGAAGTAGGAGATGGACAATAATTGAAGTTCCCTGAAACACATTTGGTGGATGCCTCCACGGTATGGCAAAGAGGTGTATAGTCCTGCAGCAACCCAACCCTGGATCCTGGGTGTAGTTCAGCAGCAACCCAACCCTGGATCCTGGGTGTAGTCCAGCAGCAGCAATACCCAAACCCTGGTTACTGAGTATAGTCCAGCAGCAGCAACCCAAACCTGGATCCTAGGTGTAGTCCAGCAGCAGCAACCCAACCCTGGTTACTGAGTATAGTCCAGCAGCAGCAACCCAAACCTGGATCCTGGGTGTAGTCCAGCAGCAGCAATACCCAAACCCTGGTTACTGAGTATAGTCCAGCAGCAGCAACCCAAACCTGGATCCTAGGTGTAGTCCAGCAGCAGCAACCCAACCCTGGTTACTGAGTATAGTCCAGCAGCAGCAACCCAAACCTGGATCCTGGGTGTAATCCAGCAGCAACACCCCAACCCTGGTTACTGGCAGCATTCGTGTGGAACTGAAGGCGCGAACCACTGCTTTTAATCAGGGCAAGGTGTCTGGTAACATGACTGAATACAAACAGTGCAGCTATTCCCTCCGCAAGGCTATCAAACAAGCTAAGCGCCAGTACAGAGACAAAGTCGAATCTCAATTCAACGGCTCAGACACAAGAGGCATGTGGCAGGGTCTACAGTCAATCACGGACTACAGGAAGAAACCCAGCCCAGTCACGGACCAGGATGTCTTGCTCCCAGGCAGACTAAATAACTTTTTTGCCCGCTTTGAGGACAATACAGTGCCACTGACACGGCCTGCAACGAAAACATGCGTGCGGTCTCTCCTTCACTGCAGCCGAAGTGAGTAAGACATTTAAACGTGTTAACCCTCGCAAGGCTGCAGGCCCAGACGGCATCCCCAGCCGTGCCCTCAGAGCATGCGCAGACCAGCTGGCCGGTGTGTTTACGGACATATTCAACCAATCCCTATACCAGTCTGCTGTTCCCACATGCTTCAAGAGGGCCACCATTGTTCCTGTTCCCAAGAAAGCTAAGGTAACTGAGCTAAACGACTACCGCCCCGTAGCACTCACATCCGTCATCATGAAGTGCTTTGAGAGACTAGTCAAGGACCATATCACCTCCACCCTACCTGACACCCTTGACCCACTCCAATTTGCTTACCGCCCAAATAGGTCCACAGACGATGCAATCTCAACCACACTGCACACTGCCCTAACCCATCTGGACAAGAGGAATACCTATGTGAGAATGCTGTTCATCGACTACAGCTCGGCATTCAACACCATAGTACCCTCCAAGCTCGTCATCAAGCTCGAGACCCTGGGTCTCGACCCCGCCCTGTGCAACTGGGTACTGGACTTCCTGACGGGCCGCCCCCAGGTGGTGAGGGTAGGCAACAACATCTCCTCCCCGCTGATCCTCAACACTGGGGCCCCACAAGGGTGCGTTCTGAGCCCTCTCCTGTACTCCCTGTTCACCCACGACTGCGTGGCCACGCACGCCTCCAACTCAATCATCAAGTTTGCGGACGACACAACAGTGGTAGGCTTGATTACCAACAACGACGAGACGGCCTACAGGGAGGAGGTGAGGGCCCTCGGAGTGTGGTGTCAGGAAAATAACCTCACACTCAACGTCAACAAAACTAAGGAGATGATTGTGGACTTCAGGAAACAGCAGAGGGAACACCCCCATCCACATCGATGGGACAGTAGTGGAGAGGGTAGCAAGTTTTAAGTTCCTCGGCATACACATCACAGACAAACTGAATTGGTCCACTCACACAGACAGCATCGTGAGGAAGGCGCAGCAGCGCCTCTTCAACCTCAGGAGGCTGAAGAAATTCGGCTTGTCACCAAAAGCACTCACAAACTTCTACAGATGCACAATCGAGAGCATCCTGGCGGGCTGTATCACCGCCTGGTATGGCAACTGCACCGCCCTCAACCGTAAGGCTCTCCAGAGGGTAGTGAGGTCTGCACAACGCATCACCGGGGGCAAACTACCTGCCCTCCAGGACACCTACACCACCCGATGCTACAGGAAGGCCATAAAGATCATCAAGGACATCAACCACCCGAGCCACTGCCTGTTCACCCCGCTGTCATCCAGAAGGTGAGGTCAGTACAGGTGCATCAAAGCTGGGACCGAGAGACTGAAAAACAGCTTCTATCTCAAGGCCATCAGACTGTTAAACAGCCACCACTAACATTGAGTGGCTACTGCCAACACACTGTCAATGACACTGACTCTACTCCAGCCACTTTAATCATGGGAATTGATGGGAAATGATGTAAATATATCACTAGCCACTTTAAACAATGCTACCTTATATAATGTTACTTACCCTATATTATTCATCTCATATGCATACGTAGATACTGTACTCTATATCATCGACTGCATCCTTATGTAATACATGTATCACTAGCCACTTTAACTATGCCACTTGGTTTACATACTCATCTCATGTGTATATACTGTACTCGATATCATCTACTGTATCTTGCCTATGCTGCTCTGTACCATCACTCATTCATATATCCTTATGTACATATTCTTTATCCCCTTACACTGTGTATAAGACAGTAGTTTTTTTGGAATTGATAGTTAGATTACTTGTTCGTTATTACTGCATTGTCGGAACTAGAAGCACAAGCATTTCGCTACACTCGCATTAACATCTGCTAACCATGTGTATGTGACAAATAAAATTTGATTTGATTTGAGTATAATCCAGCAGCAACACAACCAACCCTGGTTACTGAGTATAATCCAGCAGCAACACCCCAACCCTAGTTTCTGAGTGTAGTCCAGCAGCAACACCCCAACCCTAGTTTCTGAGTATAGTCAAGCAGCAACACCCCAACCCTAGTTTCTGAGTATAGTCCAGCAGCAACACCCCAACCCTGGATACTGAGAGTAGTCCAGCAGCAACACCCCAACCCTGGGTACTGGGTATAGTCCAGCAGCAACACCCCAACCCTGGGTACTGGGTATAGTCCAGCAGCAACACCCCAACCCTGGATATAGTCCAGCAGCAGCAACCCAAACCTGGATCCTGGGTGTAGTCCAGCAGCAACACCCCAACCCTGGTTACTGAGTATAATCCAGCAGCAACACAACCAACCCTGGTTACTGAGTATAATCCAGCAGCAACACCCCAACCCTGGTTACTGAGTATAGTCCAGCAGCAACACAACCAACCCTGGTTACTGAGTATAATCCAGCAGCAACACCCCAACCCTGGTTTTTGAGTGTAGTCCAGCAGCAACACCCAGTACCCTAGTTTCTGAGTATAGTCCAGCAGCAACACCCCAACCCTGGATACTGAGAGTAGTCCAGCAGCAACACCCCAACCCTGGATACTGGGTGTAGTCCAGCAGCAACACCCCAACCCTGGGTATAGTCCAGCAGCAGCAACCCAACCCTGGATCCTGGGTGTAGTCTAGCAGCAACACCCCAACCCTGGTTACTGAGTATAATCCAGCAGCAACACAACCAACCCTGGTTACTGAGTATAATCCAGCAGCAACACCCCAACCCTGGTTTTTGAGTGTAGTCCAGCAGCAACACCCCAACCCTAGTTTCTGAGTATAGTCCAGCAGCAACACCCCAACCCTGGTTACTGAGTATAGTCCAGCAGCAACACAACCAACCCTGGTTACTGAGTATAATCCAGCAGCAACACCCCAACCCTGGTTTTTGAGTGTAGTCCAGCAGCAACACCCAGTACCCTAGTTTCTGAGTATAGTCCAGCAGCAACACCCCAACCCTGGATACTGAGAGTAGTCCAGCAGCAACACCCCAACCCTGGATACTGGGTGTAGTCCAGCAGCAACACCCCAACCCTGGGTATAGTCCAGCAGCAGCAACCCAACCCTGGATCCTGGGTGTAGTCTAGCAGCAACACCCCAACCCTGGTTACTGAGTATAATCCAGCAGCAACACAACCAACCCTGGTTACTGAGTATAATCCAGCAGCAACACCCCAACCCTGGTTTTTGAGTGTAGTCCAGCAGCAACACCCCAACCCTAGTTTCTGAGTATAGTCCAGCAGCAACACCCCAACCCTGGGTACAGTCCAGCAGCAACACCCCAACCCTGGATACTGGGTGTAGTCCAGTAGCAACACCTCAACCTTGGGTACTGGGTGTAGTCCAGTAGCAACACCTCAACCTTGGATACTGAGAGTAGTCCAGCAGGAACACCCCAACCCTGGGTACTGGGTGTAGTCCAGCAGCAACACCCCAACCCTGGGTACTGGGTGTAGTCCAGCAGCAACACCCCAACCCTGGGTACTGGGTATAGTCCAGCAGCAACACCCCAACCCTGGGTACTGGGTGTAGTCCAGCAGCAACACCCCAACCCTGGGTACTGGGTGTAGTCCAGCAGCAACACCCCAACCCTGGGTACTGGGTGTAGTCCAGCAGCAACACCCCAACCCTGGGTACTGGGTGTAGTCCAGCAGCAACACCCCAACCCTGGGTACTGGGTGTAGTCCAGCAGCAACACCCCAACCCTGGTACTACTCCTGTGCGATCCCCCTGGCCCACTGACCTCATTCACACTAGTGATTTCACACATCTCAATTTCACAAGGTGACCATTTCAGTGGTGATGTGTGATGAAGACACAGCACGATTCCTTTTCCTGGAGCACAGTAGAAAAAAAATGTCAGCAACAAACATCTTAGTGTTCTCTCTCTCCCCCCCAGAATTCAGATTCCGAGAGAGACACAGAGAGACAGAGCGACAGAGGAATGAGTCCTGACGAGCCCCACGGATGGATGATTCAACAGTAGCAGGGGAGACTGGGCTTTCCTCTGGACCTGACCCCGTCAACTGGGACATTACTCTGGCTGATGAACTACCTGTTCACCCACTGTATCGCTCACACAGAAAAATTAGTGCAGTCATAAATAACCCTCAAGCCCCTGATCGATCATTTCATGTTTGATTAATCTGGCCTGGAATGATCTCCCGCTTGATTGCTCATGTCTGAACGCCTCTTTATGGTCTGTCTGACAGCCCTAGACGCATCACTGAGGTGGCCAAAAACTGACCGCGCACAGTGCACACTCGTGCACTTCATCAGTAGCCTACCCTTACATGCCGGTCAAGGGTTCGCCTGCTGTGGGGGTGACAGGGCAAGGGTTCACCTGCTGTGGGGGTGACAGGGCAAGGGTTCACCTGCTGTGGGGGTGACAGGGCAAGGGTTCGCCTGCTGTGGGGGTGACAGGGCAAGGGTTCACCTGCTGTGGGGGTGACAGGGCAAGGGTTCGCCTGCTGTGGGGGTGACAGGGCAAGGGTTCACCTGCTGTGGGGGTGACAGGGCAAGGGTTCACCTGCTGTGGGGGTGACAGGGCAAGGGTTCACCTGCTGTGGGGGTGACAGGGCAAGGGTTCGCCTGCTGTGGGGGTGACAGGGCAAGTGTTCACCTGCTGTGGGGGTGACAGGGCAAGGGTTTGCCTGCTGTGGGGGTGACAGGGCAAGGGTTCGCCTGCTGTGGGGGTGACAGGGCAAGGGTTAAGCCCTCTCCTGGAGGAACTAAAGACCCCCACTGCTCTGAAGTCATCTCCCCTCTACCACTATGTTTTTTCTGCCTCATTGTGCAGCAAAAGGCCCCTACCTCACACACACAGAAACTCACAAAGACACCGAATCCAAGGCAATCACCTAGATGCACTCTATAGATCTGAAAGGTCTATTTGCACTTTTCTTCTTCACTGCAGGTACAATGCGATATCACACTACCTCATTCCTTCCTCTCGTTCTGTCCGTCTCCATCTCATCGTCTCTCCAGCTCAGGGCCTGATAAAAGTCTAACATATATCATTAATAATGCAGGCCTGTTTCTCTCTCTTGCTCTCCTTTGAGAAGCCAACTGGAGGACACCTGCCCTGCTCTTAATTACAGAAAAAGGTGAACAGAGAAAGTGAGCTCCCAAAATCCCAACAGAGCGATATTAGAAGAGTGATTTGTACTGCAAAAACAAATAATGGAAAGGATGAAAGATTTAACCATGAAATAACTCCCCCAGTTGTCAGCCAGTGGAGGCTGGTGAGGGGAGGATGGCTTATAATAATGGCTGGAGCAGCACGAATGGAATGGCATGAACCACATGGAAACCATGTGTTTGATGTTGTTGATACCTTTCCACTGCATCCATCACCACGTGCCTGTCCTCCCCAATTAAGGTGCCACCGACCTCCTGTGTTGTCAGCTGTGTAGTTTGAGAGAAGCAAACAGAGTTTACACCTGCCATCAGGCTCATGAAAGCAGGGCCTGTACCAGGAGGGAGAGAAGAGAAAAGGAAGGAGTTGTTTGCCTTCTAAATCAAAAACACTGCTTCACTGTTCTTGAGTTTTCCCTCCTCCTCTTCTCTTCCTGTCAGATGTAGAAGCATTCCCAGAGATCTGAGTAGGATGAAGTGGTCCCTAGACACTGGTCTATGGTCAATGTTGTTTAGTTCCTTCTCAGGGTTAAGGTAAGGATTTGGGGAAGGGAAGCTGATTCTAGATCAGTATCAACAGGCAAATGACTCTCGCTTATACCAGGCAACACACTGCCACACTGACAGGAGATGTCATCCTAATTCCCATTACAATTTGGTCCTTCTCTCCTGGCTTCCTGAGTTCCTCCATCCATTTATCCCCTTCCTCTAACCATCCATTCATAGGCTCTCATCTCCATTCAGCTTGCCAGCTCCCGACACCACATCACATCCTGATGGTATCCCAGATCACATTCAACAGTGGGATTTGGGTACAGCTAAGACTGATAATTCAAGAACAGGTAAGACTTGACTAGACTTGCAAAATTCTAGGAAATTTCAGTAAATTCGGTAATTCCTGTTGATTCCCCTTATTCCCTTCCAGGTATCCACCAGCCAGGAATTCAGGAAAACCTGAGGATTTATTGAAAATTCCCTGTATCTTGCAACCTTAGTCACAAACAAGCAAACGCACACACAGCGTGTGTGTTTAATTTCCATATATATATGATGCATGTTGAACAGGCACCCCTAAAATAAGGGCAGAAATGAGAGAGAAAGAGGGGTACTGTTAAAGAGAGAGCGTGAGGGAGAGAGAGAGAGAGAGAAAGCATCATCCTGTAGGGCAGATGTGTGTCTCACACTGAGGCAAGCCTGGTTTCCGTGGTGATTTGCTTTCCTGGGATGCATATTATGAATAAATTGATGGTTCTTCATTTCAATAACATCTTACCACCACACACTAAAAACAAAGCCTCATGTCCCCTCACTCCATCTAAATAACCCAACTTGCGCCTCTTTTGTACCAGTATTACTAGTCCGTCTTCCTCTCCATGTCTTCCCTCCATGTCCTCCCTCCATGTCTTCCCTCTATTCTTCCCTCCATGTCTTCCCTCCATGCCCTCCCTCCATGTCCTCCCTCCATGTCTTCCCCCCATTCCTCCCCACATGTCATCCCTCCATGTCTCCCTCAATTCCTTCCCTCCATTCCTTCCCTCCATGTCTTCCCTCCTTTCCCTCCCTCCAAGTCTTACTCCATTCCACTCTTCCCTCCATTCCTCCCTCCATGTCTTCCCTGCATGTCCTACCTCCATGTCCTCCCTCAATTCCTCCCTCCATGTCCCCCCTCCATGTTCTCCCTCCATGTCTTCCCTCCATATCTTCCCTCCATTCTTCCCTCCATGTCTCCCTCCATGCCCTCCCTCCATATCTTCCCTCCATGCCCTCCCTCCATGCCCTCCCTCCATGTCTTGCCTCCATGTCTTGCCTCCATGTCTTGCCTCCATGTCTTGCCTCCATGTCTTGCCTCCATGTCTTGCCTCCCTCCTTCCTTCCCTCCATGCCCTCCCTCCATGTCTTCCCTCCATGCCCTCCCTCCATGTCTTCCCTCCATGCCCTCCCTCCACTTCCCTCCACGCCCTCGCTCCATGCCCTCCCTCCATGTCCTCCCTCCATGTCTTCCCCCATTCCTCCCCACATGTCATCCCTCCATGTCTTCCCCCCATTCCTCCCTACATGTATTCCCTCCATGTCTCCCTCAATTCCTTCCCTCCAAGTCTTACTCCATTCCGCTCCACCCTCCATTCCTCCCTCCACGTCTTCCCTCCATGTCCTCCCTCCATTCCTCCCTCCATGTCTTCCCGCCATGTCTTCCCTCCATGTCTTCCCTCCATGTCTTCCTTCCATGTCCTCCCCCCATGTCTTCCCTCCATTCCTCCCGAAATGTCTTCCCTCCATGTCCTCCCTCCATGTCTTCCCTCCATTCCTTCCTCCATGTCCCCCCTCCGTCTTCCCGCCATTCCTTCCTCCATGTCTTCCCTCCATTCCTCCATGTCTTGCCTCCCATGTTCCCCCTCCATTCCTCCCTACGTCTTCCCTCCATTCCTTCCTCCATGTCTTCCTTCCTCCATGTCTTCCTTCCTCCATGTCTTCCTTCCATGTCCTTCCTCCATGTCTTGCCTCCATGTCTTCCTTCCATGTCCTTCCTCCATGTCTTCCTTCCTCCATGTCTTCCCTCCCTGTCTTCCTGCCTCCATGTCTTGCCTCCCCGTCTTGCCTCCCCGTCTTGCCTCCCCGTCTTCCCTCCATGTCTTCCCTCCATGTCTTCCTTCCTCCATGTCTTGCCTCCATGTCTTGCCTCCATGTCTTGCCCCCCGTCTTCCATTCCTCCCCGTCTTCCCTCCCTTCCCCCTCCCCTCCCTCCATGTCCCCCTCCATGTCTCCATGTCTTGTTTCCATGTCTTCCCTCCATGTCTTCCCTCCATGTCCTCCCTCCATTCCTTCCTCAATGTCTTCCCTCCATTCCTTCCTCAATGTCTTCCCTCCATGTCTTCCCTCCATGTCTTCCTTCCATGTCCTCCCCCATGTCTTCCCTCCATGTCTTGCCTCCATGTCTTCCTTCCATGTCCTTCCTCCATGTCTTGCCTCCATGTCTTCCTTCCATGTCCTTCCTCCATGTCTTCCTTCCTCCATGTCTTCCCTCCCTGTCTTCCTGCCTCCATGTCTTGCCTCCCCGTCTTGCCTCCCCGTCTTGCCTCCCCGTCTTCCCTCCATGTCTTCCCTCCATGTCCCCCCTCCATTCCTCCCTCAATGTCTTCCCTCCATGTCTTCCTTCCATGTCCTCCCCCCCATGTCTTCCCTCCATTCCTCCCTCAATGTCTTAATTCCATGTCTTCCCTCCATTCCTCCCTCCATGTCCTCCCCCCATTCCTCCCTACATGTATTCCCTCCATGTCTTGCCTCCATGTCTTCCCTCCATGTCTTCCTTCCTCCATGTCCTTCCTTCCATGTCCTTCCTCCATGTCTTCCTTCCTCCATGTCCTTCCTTCCATGTCCTTCCTCCATGTCTTCCCTCCCTGTCTTCCTTCCTCCATGTCCTTCCTTCATGTCTTGCCTCCATGTCTTCCCTCCCTGTCCCCCCTCCATGTCTTCCTTCCATGTCCTTCCCTCCCTGTCTTCCCTCCATGTCCTCCCTCCATGTCTTCCCTCCCTCAATGTCTTAATTCCATGTCCTCCCTCCATTCCTCCCTACATGTCTCCCTCAATTTCTTCCCTCCATGTCTTCCCTCCTTTCCCTCCCTCCAAGTCTTACTCCATTCCTCTCTTCCCTCCAGTCCTCCCTCCATGTCTTCCCTGCATGTCCTCCCTCCAATGTCTTCCCTCCATGTCCTCCCTCCATGTCTTCCTTCCATGTCCTCCCCCCATGTCTTCCCTCCATTCCTCCCGAAATGTCTTCCCTCCATGTCTTCCTTCCATGTCTTCCTTCCATGTCTTCCCTCCATTCCTTCCTCCATGTCTTCGCTCCATTCCTCTCTACATGTCTTCCCTCCATTCCTCCCGAAATGTCTTCCCTCCATGTCTTCCTTCCATGTCTTCCTTCCATGTCTTCCCTCCATTCCTTCCTCCATGTCTTCCCTCCATTCCTCTCTACATGTCTTCCCTCCATTCCTCCCAAAATGTCTTCCCTCCATGTCTTCCTTCCATGTCTTCCTTCCATGTCTTCCCTCCATTCCTTCCTCCATGTCTTCCCTCCATTCCTCTCTACATGTCTTCCCTCCATTCCTCCCTACATGTCTTCCCTCCATTCCTCCCTACGTCTTCCCGCCATTCCTTCCTCCATGTCTTGCCTCCATTCCTCCATGTCTTGCCTCCATGTCCCCCCTCCATTCCTCCCTATGTCTTCCCTCCATGTCTTGCCTCCATGTCTTCCTTCCTCCATGTCCTTCCTCCATGTCTTGCCTCCATGTCTTCCTTCCCTGTCTTCCCTCCATGTCCCCCCTCCATGTCCTCCCTCCATGTCTTCCTTCCATGTCTTCCTTCCATGTCTTCCCTCCATTCCTCCCGAAATGTCTTCCCTCCATGTCTTCCTTCCATGTCCTCCCTCCATGTCTTCCCTCCATGTCTTCCCTCCATGTCTTCCCTCCATTCCTTCCTCCATGTCTTCCCTCCATTCCTCTCTACATGTCCCCCCTCCATTCCTCCCTATGTCTTCCCTCCATGTCTTGCCTCCATGTCTTCCTTCCTCCATGTCCTTCCTCCATGTCTTCCCCCTCCATGTCCCCCTCCATGTCTTCCCTCCATGTCCCCCTCCATGTCTTCCCTCCATGTCCCCCTCCATGTCTTCCCTCCCTCCATGTCCCCCTCCCTGTCTTCCCTCCATGTCTTCCTCTGGAGATGGATGCAGCATATATCACATTAATTAGAAACTGCCTCCTTTCACTGAGCGCTGACAGGTGAGAAAGAACAGCAGTGATGAAGACAGAGGCAAAGACAACAAATACCTCAGAGACTGAGGCTGCTCCTCCTCCTATACTAGGCCTGTATAATATAATGTGAACCTGTTCCCTCTCATCAACCCAGTGTGGCAGACTTAACCCCTGACCTGGCTCTCTTCTGATCAGACTGGGGCCTCCTGACATTGATCACTCTATCACTGAATTGAATCCCCATTCATCAATAAGCAGGAAAAACACAGATCAATGCAGTAGCCCAGGTAAACGCCTCATGATGCAGAGCTCAGCTATTAGCTGATAAACATTCAGACTCATGAAAATCAATATTTATCCACGGGCCTCCAGCCGCTGCGGCTGTTAGGGGACTGGAAGAGAGGTTGACGGAATTAAACGCATGCCACTGGGGTAAGTGAGTGTGTGTGTGGGTGTGTGAGAGAGTTCATGAAAGTGTGGATTGATTGTTCTCAGCAGGTCAGTGCTTTGATCCTCTCCAACTCGGTGTGTGTGAGAGAGAGAGAGCGAGAGAACGAGAGACAGAGGTTGAACGTTTTGTTTAGAAGATAGGGTGTACATGATGTATGGGAATGAGAGAGAATGTGTCTGTATGAAAGTGTCTAGGATGAACAGTGTGTGTGAGTGTGTGTGCGCGCACACAGGTGAACTCCAGGGCTACATAGATGAGAACAGCATTGACCAGGGAGGCCCATAGCCACACATTGACTCCATATGGGCTTTAACTCAGACCACAGCCAAGTTTCCCTAGCCAATAAATCAGGGAAGAGAGCACAGCCAAACACCAACAGTGCAGCGCAGTTTCCTTACACAAAGCCAATCCCCAAGTGACTCCATTTTGGCTCAAATCCATACCATAAGTCTTTTTCAGAAGCCTCCACGCGGTAGCCTGAACAAAGCCTGAGGTAGGCACAGTCCAAATATCACCGAGCAGCACTAACCTACAAATCACGTCAACGTCCACCACCCCGCACCTCTCTGATTCAGAGGGGTTGGATTAAATGACATTTCAGTGGTACAATTGACTAGGTATCGCCATTTCCCCTTTCCAAACAAATGGCCATTTTATTTACTATTACATAAATATTAGTAAATCTACTCATCGCTAGGCTAAGGCCCACCCTTTGCTTTCAGACGACAGGAAATTCTATTGATTGTCCAATAGGAACAGTCCTCTTGCTAACGGTTGGTCCAGTTAGGATCTAGGGAAGTGAACACCCAGGGACAGGTAGTACAGGCTAGGCTGACTGCCATCTGAAGCCCTGTTTCCACAGCAGGTGCCTGGTCAGAAACCAGTTTGGCCTGTTCACAGTTTCCAGTTTTAACCCAGAACCAGAGTACAGTACAGCAGTACAGCAGCAAGCAGGCAGCAGCATTGTGATTATCAGTCCGTCCAGACAGCTGGCCGACGGCCCAGGCAGCGTTGCCAGTAGAGATGAGTCAGGATTCCCAGGCTAGCTTCACTGAGGCACAGAGACGCACAGCAATTACACCCACCAGCAGAGTCCTGGCATTGCCACCGCACACACGCTCATCTGCACACACGCTCATCTGCACACACGCTCATCTGCACACACGCTCATCTGCACACACACCTGCGGATGTGGAAACGCTCATCCACAGACACGCTATAGCAAATGAGGAGAGAAATAAGAATTCTCAGTGAAGATAATATACACCAACTGGAAATCCATGGCTAAATGTGTGTTTCTGTGATGTCATACCAATATGGGAGTGTGTTGTCAGGAAAAGATAAGGGCAGCTGACAGGCAGCATACGTGTGTCTAGACATGGACCCCTCAGGGTTGTAGGCAGCAGACTCTTCAATATTGCAGAGAAGTGATAAAACAGAGACTGCAGGGAGATAAGGGAACTCTGCAGAGGAAGAGAGAAAAACCTCCTCTCTCACTACAGGGGTTAGAAAACACTAATCTCAGCATGGAGATGTACCATGAACAAAACACACAAAGCTAAAAGAAAACTAATTAGCAAACAAACATTCATTTCCTCTCCCGTGGAGAGCAGAACACAATATGGATGGGGTTGTAATATGGCAAGCCTCAGAGATCAACAACGCAGTGCATAACACACACACACACACACACACACACAACGTATGTATTTCCCGCAACCACCTTTCTGGGAGTGGTGCGGTGATTCAGATAACATTGACCAAGGCCAGGCAGCCAATCAGTGAGGAGAGCAGAATTAGAGTGGGATGATGCTGATATAAAAAGGTCTGATTTATTGTTCCAGAAGTTGTAAATTGCAACTTCTAAGCAGAGCGAGGCAGATAACGGGTATACAGTGCATTCGGAAAGTATTCAAACCCCTTACATTTTTTCCACGTTACAGCCTTATTCTAAAATGTATTAGTTCTCAATCTATACGCAATACCCCATAATGAAAAAGCAAAAACAGGTTTTTTGAAATATTTGCAAATTGATTAAAACAAAAACATATTTACACAAGTATTCATACCCTTCCTCAGTACTTTGTTGAAGCACTTTTGGCAACAATTACAGCCTCAAGTCTTCTTGGGTATGATGCTACAAGCTTGGCACACCTGTATTTGGGGAGTTTATCCCAGTCTTCTCTGCAGATCCTCTCAAGCTCGGTCAGGTTGGATGGGGAGCATCGCTGCACAGCTATTTTCAGGTCTCTCCAGAGATGTTCGATCAGGTTCAAGTCCGGGCTCTGGATTTGATTTGATTTGATTTTGGCTGGGCCACTCAAGAGAATCTTGTTTCTCATAGTCATTTAGGTGCCTTTTGGCAAACTCCAAGCAGGCTGTCATGAGCCTTTTACTGAGGAGTGGCTTCCGTCTGGCCACTCTACCATAAAGGCCTGATTGATGGAGTGCTGCAGTGATGGTTGCCCTTCTGGAAGGTTCTCCCTTCTCCACAGAGGAATTCTGGAGCTCTGTCAGAGTGACCATCGGGTTCTTGGTCACCTCCCTGACCAAGGCCCTTCTCCCCAAATTCCTCAGTTTGAGCGGGCGGCCAGGTCTAGGATGAAAAAAAACCTTTTTCCATTTAAGAATGAGGGAGGTCACGGTGTTCTTAGAAACCTTCAATGTTGCAGAATTTTTGTGGTACCCTTCCCCAGTTCTGTGCCTCAACACGAATCCTGTCGTGGAGCTCTACGGACAATTCCTTGGACCTCATGGCTTGGTGTTAGCTCTGACATTCACTGTCAACGGTGGGACCGTATATAGACAGGTGTGTGCCTTACCAAATGTCCAATCAATTGAATTTACCACAAGTGGACTCCAATCAAGTTGTAGAAACAGTTCAAGGATGATCATTGGAAACAGGGTCCGTTAATTTTTTTTTAATACATTCGCAAATATTTCTAAAAACTTGTCTTCGCTTTGTCATTATGGGGTATGTGTACATAGGAGGGGGGGAAAATCAAGGGGTACAAATACTTTCCGAATGCACTACATGTTGGGTGTCTGAACAGGACAGTGGGAAGTGAGTACAGTAGGAGACCTCTGTCTGTGTCCTTCACCCTGTTAACTTCCTGTCTGTCTCACAACACAGGCAGGCAGGAGGCTCGGCTTGCACTCCCCTGGTATTAGTCTCCCAGACACTCAAGGTGAAGAACAGTTTGATTTCTGGAAGGGAGGGAGGGATGGAGACATGGAACGGAAGATAGTGTGTGGTATGGAGAAAAAAATTAGAAAGTAATAGGGCAAAAGTTCAAAACAGACAGGAAGAGGGGGAGAGAATATGAAGACAGACAAAGAGAGAATGCCATGTTCCTATTGTCTGACACTAGAGAGAAGAACGCTCGTCAGTCTGCCCCACAGTTGAAATGACTCATGATCAAAGAGAAAAGGGCTGGTGCCTCTTCTTTCACACACACCATTTCTCCCTTACTAACAGACAAATAAAGAAAATTGTCACTGCCACTCCTCACTAATGTTGTTGTTGCGAGTCGGTGTCCCTGTCCTGCTAAGCCTTTGAGGTAGGAATGTTCTCCTGCACACTCAAGCAGAAGATCAAAGACGAGACGAGCACCTGACTGGCTGCATGTTCCACTGACACTCACTCTTTACATCTGCTTTGATGCTGCTAATGCAGCCTTCTGCATGCTACACACAGCACATAAATACACCCTGCAGACATGCGTCTTCTCATCCAGATATAAAAATATAGATACACAGTTCAGTCTCTCTTCCTCTCCACCCTGCCGCTCTCACTTCTCTCTCCCCTCCTGCGGCGGTTGTAAGTCCACAACAAAACAGAAGTTCTAAAGCTGGACTCTTCCCCTCCCTTCTACCGCTTATTTGACTATTCTACTCATCCCCTTTCAACTCTCCTCCTGTGGATGGTGTAAGCCTGTTAAAAGCAGCTGTAAACTTATAGCCACTTTCCAATCAATCAAATTTTGTCCTTCATTATCCCCTTCTCCCTCTCCATCCTTTACCCTCTCCCCATTCCTCTCCATCCTTTACCCTCTCCCCATTCCTCTCCATCCTTTACCCTCTCCCCATTCCTCTCCATCCTTTACCCTCTCCCCATTCCTCTCCATCCTTTACCCTCTCCCCATTCCTCTCCATCCTTTACCCTCTCCCCATTCCTCTCCATCCTTTACCCTCTCCCCATTCCTCTCCATCCTTTACCCTCCCCCATTCCTCTCCATCCTTTACCCTCCCCCATTCCTCCCAATCCTTTGCCCTCCCCCATTCCTCCCCATCCCCCATTCCTCCCCATCCCCCATTCCTCCCCATCCTTTACCCTCCCCCATTCCTCTCCCCTCCCCCATTCCTCCCCATCCTTTACCCTCCCCCCATTCCTCCCCATCCTTTACCCTCCCCCATTCCTCCCCTCCCCCATTCCTCCCCATCATTCCTCCCCCCCATTTACCCTCCCCCATTCCTCCCCTCCCCCATTACCCTCCCCATCCTTTCCCCCCCCCCATTCCTCCCCATCCTTTACCCTCCCCCATTCCTCCCCTCCCCCATTCCTCCCCATCATTCCTCCCCCCCCATTCCTCCCCATCATTCCTCCCCATCCTTTACCCTCCCCCATTCCTCCCCTCCCCCATTCCTCCCCATCCTTTACCCTCCCCCATTCCTCCCCCTTTACCCTCCCCCATTCCTCCCCCCATTCCTCCCCATCCTTTACCCTCCCCCATTCCTCCCCATCCTTCATCCTCCCTCCATTCCTCCCCTCCCCCATTCCTCCCCATCCTTTACCCTCCCCCATTCCTCCCCCCCATTCCTCCCCATCCTTTACCCTCCCCCATTCCTCTCCATCCTTTTCCCTCCCCCATTCCTCCCCATCCTTTACCCTCCCCCATTCCTCCCCATCCTTTACCCTCCCCCTCTCCCCCATTCCTCCCCATCCTTTGCCCTCCCCATCCTTTGCCCTCCCCCATTCTTCCCCATCCTTTACCCTCCCCCATTCCTCTCCCCCCCCCATTCCTCCCCATCCTTTACCCCTCCCCATTCCTCCCCATCCCCCTCCTCCCCATTCCTCCCCTCCCCCATTCCTCCCCATCCTTTCCCTCCCCCATTCCTCCCCATCCTTTACCCTCCCCCCATTCCTCCCCATCCTTTACCCCCCCCATTCCCCCTTTGCCCCCCCATCCTTTGCCCTCCCCCATTCTTCCCCATCCTTTACCCTCCCCCATTCCTCCCCTCCCCCATTCCTCCCCATCCTTTACCCTCCCCCATTCCTCCCCATCCTTTACCCTCCCCCATTCCTCCCCTCCCCCATTCCTCCCCATCCTTTACCCTCCCCCCATTCCTCCCCATTCATTCCTCCCCATTCCTCCCCATTCCTACCCTCCCCCATTCCTCCCCATCCTTTACCCTCCCCCCATTCCTCCCCATCCTTTACCCTCCCCCATTCCTCCCCATTCCTCCCCCCATTCCTCCCCATCCTTTACCCTCCCCCATTCCCCCCATCCTTTACCCCCCCATCCTCCCCATCCTCCCTCCATTCCTCCCCATCCCACATTCCTCCCCCCATTCCTCCCCATCCTTTACCCTCCTCCCCCATTCCTCCCCTCCTTTCCTCTCCCCATTCCTTCACCCTTTCCCTCCTCATTCCTCCCCATCCTTCACCCTCTCCCTCCCATTCCTCCCCATCCTTCACCCTCTCCCCATTCCTCCCCATCCTTCACCCCTCCTCTCCTCCCCATCCTTCATCCTCTTGCCCTCATTCCTCCCCATCCTTCCCCTCTCCTCTCCCATTCCTCCCCATCCTTCACCCTCTCCTCCCCATTCCTCCCCATCCTTTACCCTCTCCTCATTCCTCCCCATCCTTCACCCTCTCCCCCATTCCTCCCCATCCTTCACCCTCCCCATTCCTCATTCCTCCCCATCCTTCACCCTCTCCTCCCCATTCCTCCCCATCCTTCCTCCCCCTCTCCTCTCCTCTCCTCATTCCTTCCTCCCCCTCCTCCTCATTCCTCCCCATCCTTCACCCTCTCCTCCCTCATTCCTCCCCATCCTTCACCCTCTCCATTCCTCCCCATCCTTCACCCTCTCCTCATTCCTCCCCATCCTTCACCCCCTCCTCCATCCTCTCCTCTCCTCTCCTCATTCCTCCCCATCCTTCACCCTCTCCTCTCCTCATTCCTCCCCATCCTTCACCCTCTCCTCTCCTCATTCCTCCCCATCCTTCACCCTCTCCTCATTCCTCCCCATCCTTCACCCTCTCCTCTCCTCATTCCTCCCCATCCTTCACCCTCTCCTCTCCTCATTCCTCCCCATCCTTCACCCTCTCCTCATTCCTCCCCATCCTTCACCCTCTCTCTCCTCATTCCTCCCCATCCTTCACCCTCTCCTCTCCTCATTCCTCCCCATCCTTCCCCTCTCCTCTCCTCATTCCTCCCCATCCTCCCCTCTCCTCATTCCTCTCCTCATTCCTCCCCTCCTCCTCTCCTCATTCCTCCCCATCCTCCCCATTCCTCCCCATCCTTCCCCTCTCCTCATTCCTCCCCATCCTTCCCCTCCCTCTCCTCATTCCTCCCCATCCTCCTCCCCCTCTCCTCTCCTCATTCCTCCCCATCCTTCACCCTCTCCCCTCATTCCTCCCCATCCTTCACCCTCCCCTCTCCTCATTCCTCCCCATCCTTCACCCCCCTCTCCTCATTCCTCCCCATCCTTCACCCTCTCTCTCCTCATTCCCCCATCCTTCACTCTCCCTCATTCCTCCCCATCCTCATTATCCTTCTCCTCATTCCTCCCCATCCTTCACCCTCCCCTCTCCTCCCCATCCTTCCTCCCTCATTCCTCCCCATCCTCACCCTCATTCCTCCCCATCCTTCACCCTCATTCCTCCCCATCCTTCACCCTCATTCCTCCCCATCCTTCACCCTCATTCCTCCCCATCCTTCACCCTCTCCTCCCCATCCTTCACCCTCATTCCTCCCCATCCTTCACCCTCATTCCTCCCCATCCTTCACCCTCATTCCTCCCCATCCTTCACCCTCATTCCTCCCCATCCTTCACCCTCCTCTCATTCCTCCCCATCCTTCACCCTCCTCTCCTCATTCCTCCCCATCCTTCACCCTCTCCTCAACCCTCCACCCTCTCCTCTCCTCATTCCTCTTCATCCTCTCTCCTCATTATCCTTCACCCTCTCCTCCCCATCCTTCACCCTCTCCTCCCCATCCTTCACCCTCTCCTCCCGTGGATGGTGTAAGCCTGCTAAGAGCAGCTTGAAAACCTCGCTGACAGCTCTGCCGCTGGCTAAGCTCATTATACAGGCAACACACAGCCTCCTATAGCCACCGGCCTTCCCTGTAGGAGAGATGTAGAGAAGAGAGGAAGAGCAAAGCCAACAGTGAGATGGAGAGATAGTCAGAAAGATGAAGAGAGACAAGGCTGGAATGGAATAAATGGAACAGAAACAAACATGTGGCTTCCATATGTTTGATACCTTTCCAATGAAAAAGTAAAAGGTTATAAACATTTCCAATCTCTGAACTGGGATTAGTGTAGTTCTAAGCCGCCCTGCAGTCTCCTCTCCTCCCTTCAGTCATCAATTTAGAAAGACAGTCACAAGTCAGGAGGAAGAAGGCAGAATTTCCCTGCAGCTTCAGTGGTTACCATTAGCCACCGTCACCATACGCCGCCCCTTACTTCACTAATCAATTTAGCAGCTCAGCCCTGAGCCACCAGCCCATCACTCATAAGCCATCACCCTCAGCTCTACAATCCACCTAGCTCTCCGGTCTCCGCATAGAAAATATCCAGGGAAATTCCAAGAAAAGAAAAGGACATTCGGTTGTAATATAAGGAGTTCCTCTCTGGCAGACGATCATGTAAGGTGACCTACAGAGAGTAAAACAATCAGTCAGTCAAGCTGAACAGTAATGCTTGCTTGCCTATGGAAGACTCAGTGGGCATGGATTCAGAAGCATGTCTGAGGATCCAAGTCAATTTAGCTAAGCCATAACTTCATCATGGTTATTCTCAACTCCCAGCCTGGTCTAAACAGAGGGAGTTTTTAGCACAGGCCTCAGTGCACTGGGGGTCACACACACACACAAACCATCACACACACACAAACCATCTGAACACATTTAGAGGAATACAAAAAAAAAGAGAATGAAAAATCTCAGAGAGACGTAAATCAGAAGTACATAGAGTTCCAACAGGTCTGCCAGTATGGGGCGCAGGCACATTTAACCCTAAAATGAATACAACTGCTCCTCCCACTAGGAGGAGTTCACACACACTCATGACAGATAAGAACATTGAGTATTCATATCCTTGAGAAGCCCAGTCTCTTCACTAAGGAGAGGAGAGTTCAGGTCCATGCTGTAGTAGATAGAAACCATCTGCTCACATCAGCCACTCATATGTGCTGCATTCCTCCTGTCTGACCAGCCAACACACATGCCCTGCAGACAGTCTTGTGTTATAGATTACCCCTCCTACACACACCCATACATGCACCATAGTGTGCAGAGTGAACCACACACACACACCATAGCGTACAGAGTAAACTATACACACACAGTACAGAGTGAACTACATACACTGCCCCCCCCAAAAAATGCACCTGCCCCATCCGTGCCAACCCACTGGTCAGCAGCTCACCCAAAGAGGAGTCCGGTAGAAGTGACAGCTGGGACAGACGCATACACCAGTGAGCATCACACAAACCTACCTGTATATCCATCACAAACACACTGTGTCAACATTCCTCTGCCTGCTCTCCCCACTGCCAAGACAGCACAAATCAAAAATAGAAACATCCATTTCCACTGCCTCACATCTTCTTAAGCATGTAAAAGCATGTGTAAAAGCATGTGTTATTGACTTGTTAATTGTTTACTCCATGTGTAACTCTGTGTTGTCTGTTCACACTGCTATGCTTTATCTTGGCCAGGTCGCAGTTGTAAATAAGAACTTGTTCTCAACTAGCCTACATGGTTAAATAAAGGTGAAATAAAGAAAAATAAAATAAAAAAGGCAGCTGACGCCAGTCCACTCAGCAGGAGCCTCAAGTCACCATGGCCATTTAGCCCTGTTCATTCATAACCGATACACAGTGAGAAAGAACAGATTAAACAGAGCACCTCCCCAAACCCCACAGGGAGAGGACAAATAGGTGTCCTTCCCACCATCCACAGAGGCGTAAAGCAGAGAGAGCTGGCAGCACAGAACATACCCCTGCCCTCTATAGAACCACATCAGAGGCCATGGAGAGGAGTGTGTGTGTGAGAGATGTAGAATATGAGGGGTCTCCTCTCCACCTCTCCCTCATCGCTGTCCAAAATCAGAAACAAGGCCAACCTGTCCCTCCTCAGCCCATCCACAAGCCTCATACACAACATTACAGGGAGCAGACAATAGTCAGCATTACAGATTTTTAGATAGGTGGCTTTTAGCAGAAGAAGCACCTAGCTGGCAGAGGGAGTGTTGAATTATTTTACCACCGGGAGGGACACCATGCTGGGACCTTTTTGGGGGGCTCCACATCACATACAGCACACACACAAGACAAAGTAGGTGAACCCTTCGGAATTACCTGGATTTCTGCATAATACAGTCATACATTTTGATCTAATCTTCATCTAAGTCACAACTATAGACAAACACAGTCTGCTTAAACTAATAACACAAACAATATGTTTTCATGTCTTTATTGAACACACTGCGTAAACATTCACAGTGCAGGGTGGGGAAAGTATGTGAACCCCTAGGCTAATGACTTCTCCAAAAGCTAATTGGAGTCAGGAGTCAGCTAACATGGGAGTCCAATCAATGAGATGAGATTGGAGATGTTTAGAGCTGCCCTATAAAAAAATAAAATACACTCACAAAATGTGAGTTTGCTATTCACAAGAAGCATTGCCTGATGAGAACAATACCGCAAACAAAAGAGATCTCAGAAGACCTAAGATTAAGAATTGTTGACTTGCATAAAGCTGGAAAGGGTTACAAAAGTATCTCTAAAGCCTTGATGTTCATCAGTCCACAGTAAGACAAATTGTCTATGAAAGTGAAGAAAGTTCAGCACTGTTGCTACTCTCCCTAGGAGTGGTCGTCCTGCAAGCTGCAATAGCACAGTGCAGAATGCTCAATGAGGTTAAGAAGAATCCTAGAGTGTCAGCTAAAGACTTACAGAAATCTCTGGAACATGCTAACATCTCTTGACGAGTCTACGATACCTAAAACACTAAACAAGAATGATGTTCATGGGGGGACATTATGGAAGAAGCCACTGCTTTACGTCTAAAGTTCACAAAAGTGCACCTGGATGTTCCACAGTGCTACTGGCAAAATATTATTTGAACAGATTAAACTAAAAATAAATAAAAAAAATAAGGTACAGCACACCAACATCAAAACCTCATCCCAACTGTAAAGTATGGTGGTGGGAGCATCATGGTTTGGGGCCTCAGTGCCTGGACAGCTTGCTACGATTGACGGAAAAATGAAGTTTATCAAGACATATCTGTCCCCCAATTGAAGCACAACAGAAGTTGGGTGATGCAACAGGACAACGACCCAAAACACAGAAGTAAATAAACAGAATGGCTTCAACAGAAGAAAACATGCCTTCTGGAGTGGCCCAGCCCTGAACTCAACCCAATTGAGATGCTGTGACCTCAAGAGAGCGGTTCACACCTAGGGATGGGTGCTGAAACCCGGTATTAAAACAGGCCCCGGGGCTAAATTATGAAAGACTGCGGTATCGATAATCTCCGACGTTATCAGTTTTGCTTTCGATACTGGAGAAATTAAGAAAATACATTTCCTATTTATTATTGCTACATAAACAGCTTGCACATTTTATCTCACCAACCGTTTCTAATTTGCAATGAGATTAAGACATTCGTCTATGATGCATTTGCCATTCCCAAACCAGAAGAGAGATCTCTCTCGCACAGAGCCTGTCTCTCACATGCTACAGCGTGTACACACGCACGACCCTGCTCTTAAATTAGTGACGACGGCGGCGAGAACTAAAAATTCTAAAGTGTGGTTATACTTCTGAGTCGATGCTGACAATGCTCATTGCCACAAGTGCAACAAGACTTTTGCTTATAAGGACGAAAACACGAGCAATCTGTCCAAACATCTATCGAAAGTGCATTGTGTACCGGCAGAGAAATGCAGTTTGACTGCCTAGCTCGTCTTTCATCTCATCTCTCGTTGCCGATCTATGTTAGGTATGTATGCTAGCAGCCTAGATCCCGCACACGAAGTTAACTCAATTATGAGAACATGGGTTCGTGATCAAAAGGAACCACTAGCCAGCTGATTTATTAGCTATGGGTGCGTTCAGAAATTCAAAATCACCCATTTAAAGATTTTGCTACTTTTTTTGTTAAAGTTGCAGCTACAATGAACCAACCCACTCCTCCCTCTAATATAGCTGGTCCAAGCCAAAAGCCCCTTCACGCTGGCAGCTAGTGGGAGGATGACTGACGAAAGGGTGAATGAGTGACACCTAGCCGTGACCAAGTTCATAGTGAAAGGCCTACACCCCTTTGCAACAGTGGAGTCCAGGGCTTTAGGTAGTCTGTCAGTATATATAGAGTTGTATTCATTTTTTAGGATATAGTAGCATGTTTGTCCCATCACTCCACAATACAATATTTCAACACATGAAAACTATTTTACTGTAGGGAGATGAACAAGGCACTCAACCCCAAATATACCCCTCCCTCCAGGAGTTACCTCAGTGACACATTCATTCCTACCTGGTATGGTGTAGAAAAAGGCTAATGTGATCACTGAGTTGAAGGACATGCCAAAGCTGGCCATCACATCAGACAGTGGTCCTGACAGCGGCTGGTCCACCTATCGCACTGTTACAATGCCCTAAACAACCCAGGGCAGTGTAAAACAGAAGGTCCTCCACACCAGGGCAGTGTACAACAGAAGGTCCTCCACACCAGGGCAGTGTACAACAGAAGGTCCTCCACACCAGGGCAGTGTACAACAGAAGGTCCTCCACACCAGGGCGTCCTCCACACCAGGGCAGTGTACAACAGAAGGTCCTCCATACCAGGGCAGTGTACAACAGAAGGTCCTCCACACCAGGGCAGTGTACAACTCGCAAAGTAGTGACAGAGGAGATCAGACATTCTGGAAGAGTTTTAGATCGAGCCAAGCAAGACTGTAGCTGTGACTGTTGATAACACTGACAAAATATGGATGTTGCCATCAAGAGGCTACACATCCTAAAAATAGGATGCTTTGCGCACACATTGAATCTGGCAGCGCAGAAAATCTACAAAATGACTTCCATTGATAAATGGGCAGCCTGAAATCAGAGCAGTGGTCGTGCGGGTCAAGAGATACTCGATGTCCAAAACAGTCTTGAAGGAAAAGTAGCAGCTCCCTGGTAAAAAGCCAGTTCAATCTATTAAAGTACTATTTTGAAATTCCCACATTTAACAATTTAATTCAATATTCATGTGTGCGGTAATTAAATGTATGTTGTTGTTGTCGTTTCAGGCCTGCCGCTCTTGCTCATCCTTGATGTCAAGACCAGATGGAACTCTATCCAATGAGAGATTCATGGAGCAGTATCCAGCGATCCAAGCAGCAGGACCCACGACTGCGAAAAGCAATGACCTGGACCGTCTGAAAGACGAAGACTTTCATAAGGCTGAGGAGTTTGTCCAGCTCATGAGAATCCTCTATACATCCACAGTGTGTGTGTCATGTGAAAAGAATGCCACCTGTGGTCAGATCATACCCATCCTCCACAAACTGGAAGAGCACTTCACTGTGAAGCATGAAGATACGTTTGTGGCAACCATCAAAGAGAAGGTGTGGGAGAACCTCTCCGAGCGCTATCAGGATGAGGACATTCAAGCCTTCCAGCATCAGGCCACAGCAATGGAACCCAGATTTAAAGGGATGCCGGTGAGTGATGCCACCTGGGACAGGCTGAGGAAGACAACTGTTGAGGCCAACGTGACAGGAGCAACACCAGGGCTGTCAGAGGAGCTGGAGCAGACATACACAGAGCACCAGCAACAGGAGGAGGACTCTGAAGGAAATGGAGGAGACAGTCCCTCCATTGTACAAAACAAGGAGTGCCTTAGAGGAGCTGTTCTCAGAGGACAAGGAGTTGAGGTTGACGATCCAACAGGACACCTCTTCCCTCACCCTCAGTGAGTGTGTTGACCTGGAGGTTGAGCTCTACAAAGGCCTGCCTCCCATCCCCATGGCTGAAGATCCTGTGATGTAGTGGTGGGAGAAGAGAGCTACTCTGCCCCTCCTCACAAACATTGCAACAAGCTACCTCTGTGCTCAAAGCCTCCTCCACCCCTAGCGAGAGGGTATTTTCTACTGCAGGGAACACAATAAGCCAGGAGAGGTCCTGACTTCTGCCAGAAGGCAAATATGTTGATCTTTCTCCAGTAGAACTGATAGTCCTTCTGCATGCCTACCTGCATGCCTATCTGCATGCCTACCTGCATGCCCCACCTGTGTTGCTCTATACTACTGCAATTTATTTTGCTGTAAATAATTGTTTATTTTACATTTCAGAAAATAACATTGCTTTAATTCAGTTCTTATTTTGTTAAATAACCGTTAAGAATACCATTAAAAGTACCAGATTGATAAGCAGTATCGATAAGAATAGCAATACCGTTACAATCTTAATGATACCCATCCCTATTCACACCAGACATCCCAAGAATATTGATGAACTGAAACAGTTTTGTAAAGAGGAAAGGTCCACAATTCCTCCTGACTGTTGTGCAGGTCTGATCCGCAAATACAGAAAATGTTTGGTTGAGGTTATTGCTGCCAAAGGAAAGTCATCCAGTTATTAAATCCAAGGGTTCACATACTTTTCCCACCCTGCACTGTGAATGTTTACACTGTGTATGTTTGCACTGTGTTCAATGAAAATGTATAATTGTTTGTGTGTTATTAGTTTAAGCTGACTGTGTCTACTGTTGTGACTTAGATGAAGATAAGATCACATTTTATGACCAATTTATGCAGAAATCCAGGTAATTCCAATGGGTTCACATACTTGTTCTTGCCACTGTACTTGCTTAATGGAAAAGAATGTTGGTGGGAAAAACAAATGTTACACTCAATGAGAGTTCAATACTGTACGAAACAATTGCCCATGGAAGAAATACTTAAAATGGCAAATGGGGGAATTGTGACATTTGGGTTCCGTATTTACAGTGTTCCACTTGTCAGGTTCCGCTTCTCAAACAGTCCGTGACAGTCTTCTGGGGCCAGTTACACCATCCTGGTCTTAACTCTACGCCCAATCTAGATTGAAGACAACTTTTTTTATGCCCAACTGGTGCAGAATGAGTAAAAGGTCAGAACTGTAGAAAAGCTCCCAGTCCATCTCTACAGGGTGTTTTTCCAACAAAACATCACCTTTCCTGCTCACTGCTCTTTCCATAACATCAAAGCAGGCTGAAAGAAATGTTGAGCATCTGCTTTTGCCAAAAGCAATAAAAAAAAATATGTCCAGGAATCTGCCTCCAGAATGAAGGGTGGTTTTGAGCAGAACAACCATGAGCGGTGCAGAGTATTTTTGGTCAGCCAGAGTGAAGGGTGTATTCGTTTTGTATATTATTCTCATCAATTCTATTATTTTATGGCTCCTGGAGGAATACATTTCATTTTGATTTTGGGGGTCTGAGGCTTGCGGGGGACAATCGGCAGGAAATGACATCGTCTGGAGCAGGTGTGTGAAGCCCAGATTGGCGTGTTATCGTGAAATGCCACTGACGTCGCTGCTGGTCGTTCACATCATTTGACGTCCCCTGGAAATCCATTACTTTAGATTTGCACGAGGGAACACACCACACACACAAAGTAATCCTCTAGAATGCTGACACTACAATTAGTCATGCTGCTTCTTTCATCTCCAGTGTGAGTGGGCTCAAGAGGGATCCAGGAGGCTGAATATCTAAACCACACACACACACACACACACCCACGGAGCCTGATACAAATGCATACACCACTGCAGACAACTGTCCACAATCACAAATGGACACACTCCTGGAGACCAGCCAACTGAGCCCAGCAGCCCTCCATAACAGGTGAAGAGCGTTTATTCCCATGGGGAGGGAACCATGAGCCTGATGCAGAGACACACACTGGAGCGATTCTGCACCAGGGCCACAGTATAGAGATGAAGTGAGAGAAAATGGCAGTAGTGAGATGGGAATGAAAGGAATTCAATTGCAAGCTCAATCAAATAGTGCTCAGTAATCAGACTGCAGTTACTGAGCTGTAATCACACTGACAACCTGAGAGGATGAAAGAGAGGAGAAAAGGAAAGAGAGAGAGAGGGAGGAGAATGAAAGCAGGTCAACTATAAAATTCAAGGGTTCAGCAAACTGCAAGGAAAGGGCTTCCCTCTGTAAGAGTCTCTCACGCATGCCCGACTCACACATCGTCTCAGACACTCACATTCTCTTACACACATACTCTGTCCCTCCCCAGGATTAAAATGCAAACGGTGCCCTTTCCACTAACAGAGGCCTTTATTGTTAGTGCGAAAGGAAGGTGAACTCCGGTGAGGGCCAAGGTAAGAAAGGGAATGAGTACATTTTTTTTAAAGACCCACTTAAAAAAAGGTCAGCCTTGTGTTCTTTCCTCTCATCCCTCAACACAATACTTCTCTCCATCTTCTCCTGTTCAGAAACTGCTTACACACACGCAGCCACACCACTCTCCTCTAAACTGAACTTGAAGACGGCAGAGTTGGGGGAGTGAGGGAGAGGAAATATCAGCACAAAAGGAAAAAGATGACTTCATTTTCAGAACTGCCTTTCTCCATTGAGCCATTCAGAGAAAAGGAAAGATAACATATTAGGAAAGTAAGGAGTTCTAAATGTCTCCACTTGGTATTCTATTGGGGACATACAGTAATTGTGTAGAGCTAGGAGTAGTAGGACTATTCATCACAGGCTCTTCAGCCAGACCCCCAGGTTCAAATCTAAAAGACCATAGATTACTTAAACATCATTAATTGCTATCTCCAGACACATCCACACCAAATAACCAGCAATTAAGGAAAGACATGTTCATTCTTTGCAAGGTATTTCATGTCGTGTGTGTCTAGCTTACTATTCTTCTCCGAGAAGCGATGTATCTTTCTGTGGGTAAATCGGTTCGTTCCAGGCCAGTGTCAGAGCTAGGACAAGGTGTTCTGGCTGGTAACTCTGGCTACCAACCTGCTCACCCACCTCCCCCAATCCTACCTCAGCCTTCAACCCCTCTCCTGCCCCTAGGGCTTGGCAAATCATGTCAACTTCGTTTTGAATGTGAGAGAAAGAGAGAGAGAAAGAGAGACAGAGAGAGAGACAGAGAGAGAGAAAGAGAGCGAGCGAGCGACAAAGAGAAAGAGAGAGAGACTATCTGGCCCAAAGGATCAACAAATCATTGACCTGTTTAGAGAGGTAGAGAGAACTAACCAATAGGCTGAGCCGAGTCCTCCTCCAGGCCTGGTCTACACTGCAGCCCTCTGCTGACGCACCGCCCCCGGCCAGGAATACATAAACAATAATATACTGTATCAGCAGAACCATTTGAAAAGCTGGTGTCTGGCAACAGTTTCACACACTTCAAAAGAGAGTGAAGGAATAAAAACCGACAAAATTGTCACCCAAGGCCAAAGCGAGGGGGGCAAAAAAATCCCCTCGCCTACATGAGCAAATCTGAAGTGAACACCCTCTTTCTCTGCTCTCCCTCACAGAGCAGATGATGGCTTTTATAGCCTGGTTTACCATCCTCTATAGGGAATCTAGGAAAGGACGAATGAAGGCCCAAACTCAAACATGCTGCAGGGACAACCAGACAAATGGCCAGTTTTGATCAAAGGGAAGCAGTGAGCTGCTGCACTAGAGCCCA
Organism: Oncorhynchus tshawytscha; assembly: GCF_018296145.1. Taxonomy (NCBI): domain Eukaryota; kingdom Metazoa; phylum Chordata; class Actinopteri; order Salmoniformes; family Salmonidae; genus Oncorhynchus; species Oncorhynchus tshawytscha. The sequence goes on from NC_056442.1 coordinate 29,634,125, forward strand.
CATTTTAATCTACCCTGAAAATAATGGTTATCCTCCACCTCCATCGCTGTCTTTTTTTAGAATGTTATCTTTCAGCCTGGGTCAGGCCAGAATAGTCAACTTCTATATTAAACAGACTAGAGCAGGCCTGAGCAGTAGAGCTCCTTAGAAAAACACTGGCAGCCCATAGACTGGGTCTGGGAGAGAGGCGGTGTGAGGGGGAGGAGAGAGGGGCACCTTGTCAGAAAGAATTTGCCAGTGAGTTTCTTCACGTAGCTCCATGGCATCAGTCAATACTGGGCTGTCAGGCCCGCGTGGCCACAGCTGCAGCCCACAGAGACAAGGTCGCTGTTGAGGCAGGCCTGGCCATCATGATCAATCAGTGTTGTTACCCTGCCAACGATGGAGATAAACCCCACCCCCCAACAAAACAAAAACCCACACATTTTCACTTCTGGTCAGGTCGAGAAGTAACAAGTCCAGTATACCACTTTCTATCTTTTGCATGGAGTATGACCATTACATTGACTGACTATCTCACTCTAACACACACACACACACACACACACACACACACACACACACACACACACACACACACACACACACACACACTTTGCCCCTCTATAGGGACATCTGGCTGATGAGAGTAGGAAGTGTATTTCTGTGAGACAAGCTGCTCGATCTGTGCCACTCAATGCTTGTCATGGAGTCAAAGACCTACAGCTGCCAGGGAATTGTCTGTGACCAGAACATGGAGAGGGTGACAGGTGCATGGGCATCAGATGACAAGTTATGGTCATGCACAGGACACCAGTGATTTACTGTATTCAGACCAGAATATGACCCATATCTGAAAGCACCTCTCACTGGGGTTGGAAATTATCAGCTCTCTTGTACAACCCGTTTAGACTTTACCTGCAGCATACTACACAATCTTGTTATGTCTATAAGTATTTTAAACGTGTAAGACCATGAATGATGGTTTCTTATGTTTGGCACAACTTCACAAAGTAAAGTGCTAAAGTGCCTTCTGCATGTCCCTGTGGAGAGGGATTAATTTGATGCATAGCACGTGCATGTGCAAGTGTTGACCAAACCAAAACAAGAATAGCCTCTCAACAAATGAAATATATTAGCCCATTTGTCTTACCTCTCCCCCATGGCCATCAAATATCCCAAATATAGAAGGGTGACTCTTGTTCACGATGTCAGTGACGACCTCGAAGCGGTCTTCCATGTGATCTCTCCGGCCTTGGATGGAGTACACCGCCACATTGTTGCTCTTGAACTCCCAGGTTTTGGAGAACTCTGCGTCCAGAACGTCGAGACCCCCGAATTTGTCATTCTGCATAATCTCCGCCACTTTCCCCTTGACCATTTTGACAGCATCCCGGCTGGACTTGACGATGGTTTTCACCTCGTCAGTGTGGAAGAAGTAACTCCACAGAGCCAGGCTTATGCATAGGAGGAACAAGGTCTCTGGTCTGAGCAGAAAATAACGCATGATCCGACCCAAAAGAGACAACAGTGTCATCGTATCCTCTATCATTTATACAAACAAGAAATCACTGCAGGTTGTTATTGTTTACCCGCAACTTTCAGTCCATTATTATCGACGCTAGAGTAAATAATCAGCGAAACCAAATTCAAACGTAGTCTACAGCACATCTGGTGTGAAAAGCTGAATTAATTCAAACCAACACTAATAGCTCAATGTAGCAATGCGGCTTGATGTATTGGAGAATCCGTAACGTTAGACACTGCGGGGTGTAAGACTCTGCCTTGGCTGGCTCACTCTAGCATAAAGCCCCATGAACCAGCGATTGTCCCTTATCCATATGAGGCAGTGAATCACAACCGTTGCAAGGAGGAGAATGGTAGCTATATTAAACCTCAGTAGGAGAGACCCCACTTTGAAGTACCTCGTTTAACGCTGACTTGAAAGCAAACTGCATGCTCCCTCAACCTTTGGCAGCGAGGTTGCGATTGAGTTGTAAATAGTGCACTCAATTTGAAGCCGAGGAAGTGTTCCTTTTCAGGACTGAACCAATTGGAGCACGTGAGGTGTGCACCATTCAACCTTGTTTAGGATAACATACATCATATTTCTGGAGGGGCAAACTAAATGTCCTTTGCAACTTTATACTGGCTGAATAGACCATTTATAGAATTTGGGTAAATTAGTTTTTGACCTACGTAATTTATTGACAGATGCACGCACCCCCCACAGCTGATTTTAAAAATCTGAGCCCACCTGTTTATATTTGTTACGGCAAGCCCCGAGGATCAGACCAGGGGTTTGTCTACTAAGGGATAGAGCTGTGGTGAAAATGGACTTTTCGGTCGAAGCATGTTAGGAGAATTTACGCAGTAGGTTATGAGAATGAACCTAACAGGTTTTGGGAGAATTGGGTTAAGGTCAGGAAAAGAGTTAGCTTAAGCTAAAATGCACCAAAAAAAATCGACTTTGACGTCAATTGGACAAAAACTGTATCCCATCTAGACATGACCCCAGTTCGGTTATAAAACAGATAAGGCAAAGGTTTAGAAACTCTATGGATAAGGTACTTTGTAAAATTCTACTGTGTTTGTTGTTGTTTTTAATATTGGCGATGAAGAAAGATAGAAGAGGAAGTTATAGATAATGATAATGCCTTTGGTTCGATAAATCGATCTTCTTTGGGTAAATTAATTGACCTTATATTTTTTTAAATACGTATTGCGTTCTTGTCCAATGTATATCAAAATTAATGAATTGGACTATTACAATATTTGTCAATCATACCGTCCATATACCGGTAGTGTAGTTTATTCTGTCTGTATTTAATTTGAATGGTTTCTGAAGCTACTGCACTCAGGCAAACGAGAGGGGACTGGGTCCTTTTCTCACCAGAAAGTGGTGTGTCGTCATCACCCTGCTCCTCCTTTCCAGTTTGTGTTGGTGAAACGTGGAGGTCCGCAACGTGGCTTGGAAAAACATTCTGCAAGTACGTGTTGTTTATCAGTTGTCTCATTAAATGGCACGAAGCCCCCCCCGAAACCTTTTAACACGGTGCCTCCGATATAATGACAACACTGTCACGACCATCGCAAATTAGTCAGAAGGAAAGCTGTTCCCTGTTAGCTAGGCTAAGGCTGGCTAGCAAGTAAAGTTACCGGCCATTTAAATCTGCCCTTTTCTATCTAACGGTTACTGTTTGGTGAAGTTAATCCAATTGTATACATAGCTAACGACAACTGGCAGCAAAAGGGGGTTTGTCAGATGAGTTGTGACATTGTGATAAATGGTTAACTACCTGAGCGATATCATAGAATTGTAGCTAAGTCTGGCTAAGTGTCGTGTGGGTAAACATCTTTACCAGGGAAGTTAGTGCACTAGATAACGTTAGCTGGCTACCATGTATTGACCGTAATCAATACACATTACCCATGTGGATGTGTTGTATGCTAATAGCATTACGTTTTTGTATATCACCTAAAAAGTAAATATTTATCTGATTCATAACATCATCAGTCTGATCTGTCATTTATCTAGATCTCACTACAACACCCACACCATTTATAATGGAGTACATGCAAGCACCTGCTACAAGCAGCCAGGGGAACATGTAAGTAGAATATATGTTCAGCCTCCTAAATGCTACAAATAATTGTCCTTTACCTTCAGTGTGAAGGTGTAGATTCATAACCTTTTCAAAGGTATCAGCTGGTACACAGTACTAATCAAGGAATGTTTTCTCTCCTCCTTAGCCTGTGCTGCACCTGTGGCATCCCCATCCCCCCAAACCCAGCCAACATGTGTGTGTCTTGCCTCCGGACCACAGTGGATATCTCCGAGGGAATCCCCAAGCAAGTCAATCTGCACTTCTGCAAGCAGTGTGAACGGTACTGCCCAGACCACCATCACAAGCTTGTCAAATTTAGTGCCACAGCTAAGACGTTTAAATCCCAGTCTTGTGCTCTTACTGCCCAAGGTTCATTAGTCAGTAAACTGTGGGATCTTACCAAGGCTCCAACATTAGTTCAGATGGATTGATTGCGCCTCTTTCTCTTCCATGCAGGTACTTGCAGCCTCCAGCCTCCTGGGTGCAGTGTGCTCTGGAGTCCAGGGAACTGCTCGCCCTCTGCCTTAAAAAACTGAAGGGCAACATGACCAAAGTGAGTATCCCTTCCCTACTCTGCTCTATTTACATTCAAACATACACTTGTTCAAAAATTTCAACAGGGCTGTAGCCATTCACCTCAGAAACTCGTGACCTCCCAATCCAGGTGCGTCTGATCGATGCTGGATTCCTGTGGACGGAACCCCACTCCAAGCGGATCAAGTTGAAGGTGACCATACAGAAAGAGGTGAGAGGAGAAATAAGAGGCGTCAGTGTGTGATATTTAATAGAATAGATTGGTGTGGATTAGGAACCTGATTAGGTGGATGTGTCCCACCACTAACTTCCATGTTGTCATTATTTAATCCAGGTGACAGTAAAGGGGTAAAGGGCTGACTTCAGAGCACAGTGATTGGGTGAAGATTAGCCCGTGGCTGTCATCTTCACTGCATGACCTTTCAGAGGAATCTGAGCTCCTCAGGGCCCAGGCCTTAGTTTGGAGTTTGGGAGGTTTTGTGTGACCAGTGATCTTGTATCTAGATGCCCTTTAGTCACCAGAAATAGCAGCACCAAACCCTGATGAATAAAGTCTGACACATCAGTGTTTCCCAAATTATGGTAAAGATCCGCTGGTGGGTCACAGCTTTCTAGCCCAGTTCTGTATTTTCTTTAAACAAACCAGTGTTTACCTGGTGTGTCGCATTAGTCGGTCATATAAGAGAATAGTGGTTGATGGTAGTTTGGCCTGTCCTGTCCAGGTGATGAACGGAGCCATCCTGCAGCAGGTGTTTGTGGTGGAGTTTGTCATCCAGGGCCAGATGTGTGACGACTGCCACCGTGTCGAGGCCAAGGACTTCTGGAACTCTGTGGTGCAAGTCAGACAGAAGGTACCACTGATGATTAGAATTATATTATTCATGTTGCTCACCACAACAATCATTTTTAACATGTTGTGTTGGTAACCTAATATTGGGCTGGTCCTTTTTAGACTTCTCACAAGAAGACCTTCTACTACCTGGAGCAGCTGATTCTCAAGCACAAACTCCATCAGAATGCACTCAACATCAAGGAGATCCATGGTGGGTTTGGGATACAATATACAGCTCTAAAGTGGGGTTTCATCCAGGAAGAGACACCAGACCATTGATATTGATGATTTTCTAAAAGCTTTCCTATCCTGGGCTTTAGAACGACATGTCCATGTGTTTATAATCACTGTGGTAGGATCATAGTACTGAGCATTCCATTTACCATGCCAACAATGCTTTGGACTCAGTCCTATTTTCAGTCACACACACTGTGTAGTGAGAGATATTTCAGAAACAGCACCCAGTGTGGTTGGACCAGATTGTAAGGGAAAAGCTGCCCTTTGACAGTTCAATATAAATGACCTCCCTCTCTAGCCTGAGTTAAAAGCCTTGAGGTTTCAACATGTGGTGGCCATATTTCCCCCCGCGGTGCCCATCTGGGCTATATTACTGAGGCTGGCGTGTTAAGTGTTGGAATGGTGATGACGGCGGTTACGTGTTGTGTGTGTGCCTGTGATTGATTGGTTTTGAATCTTTCTCCTCTCTCAGAGGGTATTGATTTCTACTATGCCACCAAGCAGCATGCTCAGAAGATGGTGGATTTCCTCCAGTGCACAGTCCCCTGCAGGTAGGAACCAGTTCACCAGAGTCCCTCCACTACGGGTAGAGGTTGCCCTGTAGTGACAGAACTGTCTGACCTGAGGTCAGTGTCTAGGGGGTAACATCATCTTACTCTGGATGGCGCCTTCATGGTTATTGTATAATGCCCATGCAATGTTCATTTGGTGTTGAGACATGTTAATGTTGAATTGAAAAGTGATGCGCTAGACCGCACTAACCACAGTAAGTGCAGTCTGTGTGGCTAGTGCTATGATTATTCAATGTCTATAGACTTATGTTTGGACACACCTACTCATTCCAGGGGTTTTCTTTATTTTTACTATTTTCTATATTGTAGAATAATAGTGAAGACATCAACTATGAAATAACACATGTAGTAATCAAAAAAGTGATAAACAAATCAAAATATATTTTATATTTAAGATTCTTCAAAGTAGCCACCCTTTACCTTGATAACAGCTTTGCACGCACTTGGCATTCTCTCAACCAGCTTCATGAGGTGTAGTCACCTGGTGTGCCTTGTTAATTTGTGACATGAAGGTCAGTCAATGTGGGAAATGTCAAGAACTTTGAAAGTTTCTTCAAGTGCAGTTGAAAAAACCATCAAGCTCTATGATGAAACTGTCTCTCATGAGGACCTCCACAGGAAAGGAAGACCCAGACTTCTGATGCAGAGGATAAGTTAGTTAGCTGCACCTCAGATTGCAGATCAAATAAATGCTTCACAGAGTTCAAGTAACGGACACATCTGAACATCAACTGTTCAGAGGAGACTGTGTGAATCAGGCCTTCATGGTCGAATTGTTGCAAAGAAACCACTGCTAAAGGACACCAATAATAAGAAGAGACTTGCTTGGGCCAAGAGACACAAGCAATGGACATTAGACCAGTGGAAAGCCGTCCTTTGGTCTGGAGTCCAAATTTGAGATTTTTGATCCCAACCGCCATGTCTTTGTGAGATGCGGGGTAGGTGAACAGATGATCTCCGCATGTGTGGTTCCCACAGTGAAGCATTGAGGAGGAGATGGTGTGGTGACAGTGTCAGTTTATTTAGAATTCAAGGCACACTTAACCAGCATGGCTACCACAGCATTCTGCAGTGATACGCCATCCCATCTGGTTTGCGCTTAGTGGGACTATAATTTATTTTTCAATAGGACAATGACTCAACACACCTCCAGGCTGTGTAAAGGCTATTTTACCAAGAACGAGAGTGAGTGGTAGAGTGCTGCATCAGATGATCTGGCCTCCACCCAATTGAGATTGTTTGGGATGAGTTGCACTGACTGCAGAGTGAAGGAAAATTAGCCAACAAGTGCTCAGCATATGTGGGAACTCCTTCAGGACTGTTGGAAAAGCATTCCTCATGAAGCTGGTTGAGAGAATGCCGAGAGTGCCTTGATGACAGCATTGCACAAAGGGTGGCTACTTTGAAGAACCTAAAATATATTTTGATTTGTTCAAAACTCTTTTGATTGCAACATGATTCCATGTGTGTTATTTCATAGTTTTGATGTCTTCACTATTATTCTACCATGTAGAAAATAGTAAAAATAAAGAAAAACCCTTGAATGAGTAGGTGTCCAAACCTTCGACTGGTATTGTATATCATTTTTATCAATATTTATTTTTAGCTTTGCATGGAGATGCTCGAATGTTGCTTATTTTCTCTCTGACAAGATATATTCTTGTAGTGTTCTTTATGGTTTCTTTGTCACCCTGTCTTGTTTAGGTCGAAGACCTCCCAGCGCCTCATCTCCCACGACATCCACTCAAACACATTCAACTACAAGAGCACCTACTCCATTGAGATTGTTCCTGTTTGCAAGGTATATAGCATTTTCCTCAAAAATATTGAAGGTCAAATGCTCTACATGTATCTCAAGGGGCTGAACATTAGTTGAATAGGTGAACAGAGTGCACCTATACTCAAATGCTCAGGTCCAAACAGGCCAAGGCAGACCTATACAGATTCCCCGTTCTTATCATAACAGACACGGCTTCCCTTGGATAGAACTGTAATGTTTTAAAAGATGATTTTGAACCGTCCAATGGAAACTAAATTTGAATCAATCTGGGTGTGTAAGTCTTTACGCAAGTCTTTAAGCAAACGTTTTTGTTGAGTGAATGTTTCTTGTCAATGCTCTTCTGTTGGATTCATGTAGTAGATTCATCTACTCGATTCATCTACTCATAGGTTCTAACATGTAGACTGAGTACACACGTATCGATGCTTGGCTTCTGACCATACATGTGAAGAGTGATTTTTAGTTCATATCCAATTCTATCCATGTGTTTTTCTGCATTTCTATCCAATGACTGAATGACTTAACATTTTTAAGATCAATGAAATGCGTTCCTAATCAGCATCTTATTATCTTTTGCATTGTGAGACAAATTGTAATCACGCTGATGAAACCAAGAGAACATAGCCGACCCCTTGTATAACCAAACTGGCAATACAGCCTCTGTTATTCATATTGTTCATGAAGGTGTAGCCTATTCCAGAGTTGAATGTTAATCTCTGCTGTACTACAGTTTACTGTAGTACAGCAGGGAATAATCCGGTGGGAAGGTTGGCATTGGGAAGAGGTTTCAAAGTTCCCTCTGACCTGACCTCAGTCTGACCCCTGGTATGTTTCGTCTCATTGCCCAGGACAACGTGGTGTGTCTGTCGCCACGTCTGGCTCAGAGCCTGGGGAACATGGGCCAGGTGTGTGTGTGCGCCCGAGTCACCAGCACCATCCACCTCATTGACCCCAACACCCTGCAGAGTGAGTACAGTACACACCATCCAGTACACACCATCCACCTCATTGACCCCAACACCCTGCAGAGTGAGTACAGTACACACCATCCAGTACACACCATCCACCTCATTGACCCCAACACCCTGCAGAGTGAGTACAGTACACACCATCCAGTACACACCATCCACCTCATTGACCCCAACACCCTGCAGAGTGAGTACAGTACACACCATCCAGTACACACCATCCACCTCATTGACCCCAACACCCTGCAGAGTGAGTACAGTACACACCATCCAGTACACACCATCCACCTCATTGACCCCAACACCCTGCAGAGTGAGTACAGTACACACCATCCAGTACACACCATCCACCTCATTGACCCCAACACCCTGCAGAGTGAGTACAGTACACACCATCCAGTACACACCATCCACCTCATTGACCCCAACACCCTGCAGAGTGAGTACAGTACACACCATCCAGTACACACCATCCACCTCATTGACCCCAACACCCTGCAGAGTGAGTACAGTACACACCATCCACCTTTACTGTCGGCCCCTAGCTGCCAGGGGACAGAGGCTGTTTCAACACGTGATTTTATGACTACTGAAAAATGTATTTTACAGATATGCTTTGCTTCTTTGATTGTTGTATTGCTGATGTGTTGACAAGTCAATGTTTCAAGGCGATTAGATGAGTGTGTGTGCATGAGTTTGTGCTTGTGTGATAAAGCATCAACAGTTTACCATCTGTTCCAAATGTTTAGCATCAGTTTTTGATTAGACTGATGGAATGTGATTATATTCCACTTGATTTAAGTCTTTTGTACCGAACTGAACCCAGTATCGTTTACAGTGTGTCTGTTCACCACATGCTCATCACCCTCCCTTCACTCTCAACAGCTTCCCTCTGTGTCTAATCAGGGCATTCCACACATGACACACACACTCATCTGCTGTCACTACTGCCTGTGTGCTGTGTGTGTAAAAAAATAAAATAAATCCCTCTGTGTTTAATTTGAATATTTTGAAAGGCAGGGCACATGTTTTTAATTAGTGTTCAAAGAAAGGATATTTTTGCTCCAGTCTCAACCCCAGCCTCTGGGCAGAACAATGATCCATGCGAGCCAAATCACTCGACTGCAAGAGGGAGTGAAGTTCAAATAAATCAATTTATCTTGTGTGTGCACACAAGCATGTCATCAGTGAGTCTAAGACATTTTGGGGTTTTGAGCAGTGAAAATTGAAACTCTGGACTGTCCATAGAGATAAACATCTAATTCTATTTCTCTCAGTCGCTGAGGTGGACGGGGGCACATACTGGCGCAACCCCTTCAACAGCCTTGTTAGCCCACGGCAACTGGAGGAGTTCATCGTCATGGATACTGACATCATCAGGAACCAGAAGCTGGGGGCGGGAGCAGGCATAAGGTCCAATAAGGTAGGAATTCTGAGGGAAATGGGCGGTGATTTAGAATTGGGCTGTCCCGTCGCTACTGCGCGATGGGACAGGAACATCCCTGCCAGCCAAACCCTCCCCTAACCCAGACGACGCTGGGCCAATTGTATGCCGCCCCATGGGTCTCCCGGTCACGGCCGGCTGCGACAGAGCCTGGACTCGAACCAGGTTCTCTATTGGCACAGCTAGCACTGCGATGCAGTGCCTTAGACCATTCCGCTACTCAGGAGGCCCACCAATTGTCATACTTTAATAAAAGTATAGATACCTCAATAGAAATTTACTCAAGTGAAAGTCAGCCAGTAAAATACTACTTGAGTAAAAGTCTAAAAGTATTTGGCTTTAAATATCCTTAAGTATCAAAAGTATAAATCACTTAAAATCCCTTTATGTTAAGCAAAGCAGACATCCCCATTTTCTTGTTTTGAAAATGTACGGATAGCCAGGGGCACACTCCAACACATTATTTAAAAAAGATGCATTTGTGTTTAGTTATTCTGCCTAATCAGAGGTAGTAGGGATGACCAGGGATGTTCTCTAGATTAGTGTGTGAATTGGACCATTTTCCTGTCCTAAGCATTCAAAACAGGTAACAAGTATTTTTGGGTGTCAGGGAAAATGTATAGAGTAAAAAGTATAATATTTTCTTTAGGAATGTAGTGAAGTAAATGTTGTCAAAAATATAAATAGTAAAGTACAGATACCCCAAAAAGCGACTTAATTAGTACTTTAAAGTATTTTTACTCAAGTACTTTACACCACCGTGTGTATTCATGCATGCAACTTCCCACTTGACTGCGGGGCTTTGGTGTGTTTGTGGCTTTAATGACAATGTTTTGAAGCAGATTGAATTATGGGGATCATTTCTCTTTTCTTGGAAGAAATGTCAATGGGTAACCATTACATTATTCCTGAAGCAGCACATCAGATTAGAGAGAAACCCTCCACATTACAATGAAGTGTTTCTGTAAAATGAAACAGGAAATGGGTTTGCTACGGTACGATAATGTCCCCTCCCCCATCTAAGGGTGTTGGACAACTAAACACCCTTCATCTGTTTAGTGTAAAGGAATAGAAGTAATGGTGGCGCTAGGGTAAATCTTGTGTGTGTGTGTGTGTGTGTTCTGATTTGTGTGTTTCCAGCACACCCTGGCTGAGGTGTGGGTGCAGAAAACCTCAGAGATGGACACGGCTCAGCAGTACCACTGTCGCACCCACCTGGGCCACCTGCTCAACATAGGAGACCTGGTTCAGGGGTAGGTGACTGTCATGGGCTGCTATACAGCTACTAAACTCTGAAATGTTCATCTAACTTCTTGCTGTATAAGAGAATCAAAACAATACCTTACTCTTTTGATTGTGAAGTTAGAGAAAATATGATTTCACTTTTGTTTCACTCTAGCTTTGACTTTGCCAATTCCAACGTTAATGATGAGTTTCTGAACAAGATGAACCCGAGTCATATTCCTGACGTGGTAAGAACTAGTACATACTACTGTGTGGACACACTCATGTATCCTTCAAAACAGAGCTCTCCAACAGGTAGATTGTAGCTCGCAGCCCTCATATGAGTAGCTGCCAATCGATTCTGAAAGTACATTCAGTTTTCCATCACAAACTGTCATCAACATAAAGCTCCCAGCTACTATTCAATCAGTCACATTGACATTTCCCACCCCTGGTTAGCCACTATTGGCTTAAAAAGCCAAAAGTAATATAACATCTGCATATTAATTTCCAGCAATGTTGCCCCTGTCTGTGTGTTTTGTACGTGCATTTGTCTTACTCCGTATGTAGCCAGTTAGTGACGCTAATGATTACGGGGTTTTTTTTCAATTGGTTTGTGTGTTTGAGGTTCAACCCCACATAATGTACATTGTGCACATTTTAATACAGTAGGGTGGACAGACTTCCCCAAAACTTTCTCTATTAAATGTTAACCTCAAAGTAGGCTTACCTGACAGAACTATAAATCATGATTATTTGTTTGAATTGGGTGGCCATTGTTTTTCAAACTCTGCCATGGCATGTGCTTCAGCAGTAGGCCTATCAGCAGAAACATCGCTAGACCGACACATTCCACTCTTGCCTGATGCTCAGTTAAAGGGGAATTACACACTTTTTCCAGACATCATAAATGTTGTTCTGATGTGATTTAAACATGGACATGGACTCAGAACATCAATTTTCGTTGTTTCTGGAAAACATAAAAAAATATCCAAAACCAGGAAAAATACAATTCTGGAAATTATAAAATATAATTTTATGGGGCCTGTCATGCCAAATACTGATTATCAACCATTATTTGACCAGGTATGTTGACAGAAAACAGATATCTTGTACACCAAGGACCCTGGGACGAGGTAGAGGAGAAGAAAACAATGTGCCTATCGGAAAGCAATAAATTCAATTATAGCTCGCAACGTTTATTTATATATATAAGTAGCTCATGCTAGAAAAGGTTGGAGAACCCTGCTCAAACCAGACCTCTTTTACCATGTACTGTACTGTCTGTATAAGATCACATTGCCCCCTGGTGGACATTGTGGTATTGGTTTGATTTTGTTTGCTGCATTGAGTTGAAATGTCAATTCTTTAATGGGAAAATTGGCCACCTGACCACGTACTGTTCACTTCATTTTGAAATGAGAGCTCAACTGCATACATGTCAGCACCTCACTGCAAAGGACAGAATACATCATAACAAAACTAAATTAATGCATGTATTGAAGCCATTTGGGCATGTTTGTTGTGGACTTGCAGGTGCTAATCAAGAAGAGCTACAACCGCAGCAAGAGGGTGAAGCGCAGGAACTGGAAGCTGAAAGAGATGGACAAAGATAGAGAGGGCATGGCGCCTGAAGACGAGAGGTAAGGAGGAGAGGAAGAGCTGATGAGAGAGGAGGGATGTAGAGGGGTAGAAGCAGGAAAGGATGAGGAGAGAGAAAGTGAAGGATGGATATGCTCTATATCCAGGTGATGACTTTGTAAATTGTGAAAGGTGTCTGTCTACAACATTGGCGGTGATTTATTTGTTCTTCTCTCTTCCTGTTTCAGACAATACCAGGACTTCCTAGAGGACCTGGAGGAGGACGAAGCCCTGAGAAAGAACGTCAACATCTTCCGAGGTGAGTGGGACCGCAGCTTTCTGCTTGTCTTTATAGTTCTTCTTGCAAGAATCTGGATGTTTTCCTCAATTGTCACCCATAGCTTTCTATTGATCTATTTTAGCTGTAGCCTCATGATGAAGTTGTTGTTGTTATATATCGCAGATGCGTCTAAGATCCCAGTGGAGAGTGATACGGATGACGAGGGCGCCCCTCGGATCTCTCTGATGGAGATGCTGGAGGACCTCAGCCTGACAGACGCCACCGGGGGAGAGGGAGCCGACATGCTGACCGAATAGACCAATCACCAGCATGCTTACATCCACATAATGACTGTTCAGACCAATCAGGGTCTTAACAACATCAACATGATGTTTGACTAGACAAATGGGCTCCAGGGTGGAGCAGCGGTCTAAGGCACTGCATCTCAGTGCAGTGTTCGAATCCAGGCTGTATCACAACTGGTCGTGATTTGGAGTTCTATAGGGCGGCGCACAATTGGCCCTGCGCCATCCGGGTTTGGCCGTCATTGTAAATAAGAATTTGTTCTTAACTGACTTGCCTAGTTAAAGGTTCAATAAAAATCCTACTAATAACATGAGTGATTAGTAGTCCAATAAGAATGGCAATGCGCTGTCAGCTACCATTGCTTACAGTCTACCCCCAACAGAAGCCACTCAGAATGCAGCAGAAGGGTCACTTCTGAGGATGCTGAATTATTGAGTGGATCCTGCCCTTTGTGTGACCCTTCCCTGTCTCCATATTAGAGGCAGTGGTTTGTGGTGATGTACACCAAATAAAATATAACCTGGTTACAATATGACTTTTTCATTCAGAGATGCACAGCATCCACTAAGGAAGTGGGGAAGATGTTACTGAACTATAAGCACGGACCTCACTCTCAATATGGTACCTAAAACTTAAAAGCAGAGACTGGCCACATGATGAAATGTAGAATGTACCAGTTGGGAATGCATGGTCACCTATGAGTAGCTAGTTCTATGTGTAGATATCCCAGGGTATATGTGTATGCATTCTGGCTTGGGTATGCTTATGCTTGTAATAGGCTGCAGACTGGCATCTAGATTCTCTACCTAACAAAACCAGCCCCACTCACATGCAGAGCCATTGCCTTGTGAAATTGGTTCCCCATTATCAAGCTGAAATGAGTTTGCTAAACTTCAGAAATTAATCAATTCAAAAATCATTTGGGACTAGGACTGTGGGCACATGTCCCCTACTATTAGACTTATCCAATGAAAGCTGCTCTATTGTTGCCGGGTAGACATTGTAATTATAGTAGGGGCTGAAGGGGAGAGGTTGGTGCAGGGGGAGGTTGAGTGCTTCAGAGGAAACTTTATCTTGGGGGCTTAGATATTTTAGGGGAGAGAGAGGTGTGTTATGTGCCACTTCACAGTCTTTCTTGAAGAGGGGGGATCTTATTTTTTGGCAACTTAAACAGGTTGTTAGGGGTAACCAGATCCTTGGGAAAGTAACTTTAGATTCCTTCGAGTCAGAGGAGGACAATAAGGTAGAGCGAGGGGTTCTCTACCTTCCCTCCCACTCTCTCCCCCTGACTCCCTTTTCTCACCCACCTCCCCTCCACACACCTACAGCATATGCTGTCTCTGTCAACCTGTTCTTGTCATCCACTTCCCCTCCACACCTACAGTATATGCTGTCTCTGTCGACCTGTTCTTGTCATCCACTTCCCCTCCACACCTACAGTATATGCTGTCTCTGTCGACCTGTTCTTGTCATCCACTTCCCCTCCACACCTACAGTATATGCTGTCTCTGTCGACCTGTTCTTGTCATCCACTCACCTCATTTTATCATTCCCTTTTTTTCTGACCCCGTATGTCCACTTTTCACTCTCCTTCCAAGAATACTATTGAAGGATCATTGGGCTACCTGACTGTTCAACGGTTCAGGGTCCCAGACAGTGACATGCTCTTTCATGTGGTGAGTTTGGCTTCCAGACTTCCACCCGGTGCAGAGTCTGTATGCTGTTCAGTCAACTGGACAGAGCGGCTCAGCCATGTCTTTACACATCAATAATGTAAGCAGCTGAGAAGTTGTAAAAACACATTTTATTCCCATAGACAGACAATGAAAGAGAGTACTGGGATATCAATGTGCTGAAAATGTATCTTCATTTGATTTATAAAAGAATAAAGGCTATCAGCTAAATAGGCTATCCATTCACTCAACATTTTGGAGCAATCTCAGTCATTTTGCCAGTGTCTGCACATGGGCAGTGCTATTGATGCCATCTCCATTTTGAAGTAGTCCATTTTCTTCTACTTCTACGAGTTCTCAAACAAACTGGAAGGGTGCATACTGCCACCTGGAGAGTGTTGTTTGAACAGGTATGAAGCCATGGTTGGCTATTTACTGACACCAGCAGTTATGGAATGTTTGCTCACAAGTATAAACAATTTAATCCTTAACCAATAGGAAGTCCCTCTCAGTTGATTACTTCAAAATGGGCGCTGCCCATGCTAAAACAGGCTTTTGGACACTAGAGTCCTGTATTTCTATGAGGATGCCATTCAAAAGTTGCGCGGACACGCGCCTCAGGTGTCTCCTATCCAATAAAGCAGGACAGAGTTTTGATGACTATTCCACTGACTAAACGACTATGGATTAGCCCTATTTGTGAATAATCGTGCCTCATTTATAGTTTGAAGACACGTGCACCGAACGCTCTGTCCTTAAAAACCCATACCCAACTCCACGTGAACACCGGGTGAGTGTAAAGAGTAGTGGGTGTGGTGTAGACTGTATGACCTGCTACGGGTAGTCTATATTTGTGAACTGGTAGTGCAGTTCACACCACAGTAGTGGGACCGCAGGCCATTCTTTCTGAACCGGGGGAGCACGGACAGCGGCATGTTATCAGACAGGTAAGCTCACTGGTGTCAGTTGAGTTTACCTGACACCTGTCAACGCACACTGAGGCACTGACTCTGTGAGACAGAGGCTTTCCTATTATGCCCTTGGATACTTAATGTCAACTACCCCGTGTGGAAGTAGAGTAAATGTCTGTTCTCGTTCCTTATGATGGAGTAAATGTCTGTTCCTTTCCACCATCTGTACGGTGGTGGACATTTTGACAGCATTGACAATAAAAAGAAAGGTGTCATGTGTGCTTGTTTGAGTGGGATACTGTGTGTGTATGTGCTGTGCATGCATGCGTGTATGCTGATTAATTGACCTTGTCTGGGGCTCTCAGGAGCTCATTTCTGCAGTGCCTCCCCACCTGAGAGACCCCAGTGGCCCCCAGGGGCCATGGGCAGTGATTGATCCTGGACATTCTCATTAATAAACACAGACCCAC